>NW_025845891.1:592-17092 GCF_002878395.1 Capsicum annuum | reverse complement strand
TCCCAGTTTGGTCCGTTTAATTTTTCATGGCCATTTGGGTGGACAAACGGGCAAAACGATGAGAACGGGTCATTTTTAGGCCAAATCGGTGTGCTATAGCCTACAATTTTGGGGGTGGTCCTAGGGTTCGGGCGTATTGTGGGCCAAAAATTGATCGGGGCTTTCCTGGTAGGTTGGGGATCATTCGAATGTGGTCCGTTTAATTTTTTGTGGCTATTTGGGTGGGCAAACGGGCGAAATGGCACGAATGGGGCATTTTCGGGCCAAATCAATGTGCTATAGCCCATGATTTCGGGGTTGGTCCCAGGGTCCGGGCGTGCTGTGGGTCGAAAATTGACCAGGGCGTGCCATAGAGGTTGAAGATTGTCCTAGTGTGGTCCGTTTAATTTTTTGTAGCCATATGGGTGGAGAAACTTGCGAAACGGCACGAACGGGGAATATTTAAGCCAAATCGGTGTGTTATAGCCCACGGTTTTGGGGTTGTACCTGGGGTCCGGGCGTGCTGTGGGCGAAAAATCGACCGGGACGTGCCAGGGAGTTGGCGATCAACCCATTGTGGTCCGTTTAATTTTTTGTGGCCATTTGGGTGGACAAAATGGCGAAACGACGCGAACAGGGTGTTTTTGGGCCAAATCGGTGTGCTATAGCCCATGGTTTTGGGGGTGTGCCCGGGGTTCGGGCGTGCTGTGGGCTGAAATCAATCGACGCATACTAGGTAGGTTTGGGATCATCCCAGTGTGGCCCGTTTAATTTTTTATGGGCATTTGGGTGGACAAACGAACGAAACGTCATGAATGGGGCATTTTCGGGCGAAATCGGTGTGCAATATCCCACGGTTTTAGGGCTGGGCCCGAGGTCCTGGCAGGCCGTGGTCCAAAATCGATCAGGGTGCAAATAGGTGAAATGGCACGAACGGGGTATTTCGAAAAAAATCGGTGTGCTATATCCAACGGTATTGGGGGTGGGCCCGGGGTTCGGGCATGCTGTGGGCTGAAAATCAATTTGGGTATGCCAGGGAGGTTGGGGATCGTTACAGTGTGGTCCGTTTAATCTTTTGTGGCCATTTGGGAGGACAAACGGGCGAAATAATACGAACGGGGTGTTTTCGGGCCAAATCAGTGTGCTATAGCCCTTGGTTTTGGGGGTGGGCCCGGGGTTCGGGCATACTGTAGGCCAAAAATCAACTGGGGCATGATAGGGAGGTTAGGGATCGTCCCAGTATGGTCCATTTAATATTTTGTGGCTATTTGGGTGGACAAATTGGCGAAACGGTGCGAACGGGGCATCTTCAGGCCAAATCGGTGTGCTATAGCCCATGGTTTTGGGGGTTGGCTAGGGATCCGTGCTTGATGTGGTTCAAAAATCAATTGGGGAATACCAGGGAGGTTGGGGATCGTCCAAGTATGGTCAAACGGGCAATACGGCACGAATTGGGCATTTTTGGGCCAAATCGGGTGTCCTATTGCCCACGGTTTTGGGGGTGGGCTCGGGGTTCGGGCGTTCTGTGGGCCAAAAATCGATCAAAAGGTGCTAGGGAGGTTGGGGATCATCCTAATATGGTTTATTTAATTTTTTGTGGCTATTTGGGTTGCCAAACGGGCAAAACGACGTGAATGGGGTATTTTCGGGCCAAATCATTTGCTATAGCCCTCGGTTTTGGGGGTGGGCCCGGGGTCCAGGCGAGCTGTGGTCCAAAAATGATCGAAGCGTGCTAAGGAGGTTGGGAATCGTCCCATTATGGTTTGTTTTATTTTTTGTGGCTATTTGGATTGACAAACGGGAAAAATAGCGCGAATGGGGCATTTTCGAGCTAAATTGGTGTACTATAGACCATGGTTTTGGGGGTGGGCCCTGGGTTTGAGCGTGTTGTGGGCCAAAAATCGATCTGGGTGTGCCAGCGAGGTTTGGGATCGTCCTAGTGTGGTTTGTTTAATTTTTCATGGCTATTTGGGTGGACAAACGGGCGAAACAACACGAATGGGGTGTTTTCGTGCCAAATCGGTGTGCTATAGCCCACGGTTTTGGGGATGGCCCCAGGGTTCGAGCGTGCTGTGGGCAAAAACTCGATCGCAGCATGCCAGGGAGGTTGGAGATCATCCCAGTATGGTTCGTTTAATTTTTCATATCTATTTGGGTGGACAAACGGGCAAAACGGCGCAAACGAGGCACTTTCAGGCCAAATCGTTATGCTATAGCCCACGATTTTGGGGGTGGTCCGAGGCTCTGGGCATACTGTGGACCAAAAATCGACCGGGTTATGCCAAGTAGGTTGGGGATTATTCCAATGTGGTCCGTTTAATTTTCCGTGGCTATTTGGGTGGACAAATGGGTAAAATGGCATGAACGGAGCACTTTTGGGCTAAATAGATGTGCTATAGCCCCATATTTTATGGGTGGGCATGGGTTACGGGTGTGCTGTAGGCCGAAAATCGATCGAGGTAAGCTAGGGAGGTTGGGCATCGTCCCATTCTTATTCGTTTAATTTTTCATGGCTATTTGGGTGGACAAATGGGCATAACGATGAGACGAGGCATTTTCGAGCCAAATCGGTGTGCTATAGCCCACGGTTTCGGGGGTGGTCCAAGGGCCTGGGCGTATTGTGGGCAAAAAATCGATCGGGGCTTGCCTGGTAGGTTGGGGATCGTTCTAATGTGGTCCGTTTAATTTTTTGTGGCTATTTGAGTAGGCAAACAGGTGAAACGGCACGAATGGGGCATTTTTGGGCCAAATCGGTGTGCTATAGCCCATGATTTCGGGGTTGGTCCCCTGGTCCGGGCGTGTTGTGGGTCAAAAATTGACCAGGGCATGCCATAGAGGTTGAAGATTGTCCTAGTGTGGTCCATTTAATTTTTTGTGGCCATATGGGTGGACAAACTTCTGAAACGGCACGAACGGGGCATATTTAAGCTAAATCGGTGTGCTATAGCCCACGGTTTCGGGGTTGTACCCGGGGTCCGGGCGTGCTGTGGGCCAAAAATCGATCGGGACATGCCAGGGAGTTGACGATCAACCCATTGTGGTCCGTTTAATTTTTTGTGGCCATTTGGGTGGACAAAATGGCAAAACGACGTGAACAGGGTGTTTTTGGGCCAAATCGGTGTGCTATAGCCCATGGTTTTGGGGGTGTACCCGGGGTTCGGGCGTGCTGTGGGCCGAAATCAATCGAGACATACCAGGTAGGTTTGGGATCGTCCTAGTGTGGTCCATTTAATTTTTTATGGGCATTTGGGTGGACAAACGAAAGAAACGTCACGAAAGACGCATTTTCGGGCGAAATCGGTGTGCAATAACCCACGATTTTGGGGGTGGACCCAAGGTCCAAGCGTGCCGTGGGCCAAAAATTGATCAGGGTTGACAAACAAGTGAAATGGCATGAACGGGGAATTTCAAGAAAAATCGATGTGCTATATCCAATGATTTTGGGGGTGGGCCCGGGGTTCGGCCATGCTGTGGGCAAAAAATTGACCGTGGTATGCCAGGATTATTAAGGATTGTCCCAGTGTGGCCCGTTTGATTTTTCGTGCTCTTTTGGGTGGACAAACAGGCAAAACTGCGTGAACGGGGCATTTTTGAGCCAAAGCGGTGTGCTATAGGCCCATGATTTTTGGGGTGGGCTCAGGGTCCGGGCGTTCTATAGGCCAAATATCAATTGAGGAGTGTCAGGAAGGTTGGGGATTATCCCATTGTGGTCCATTTGATTTTTCGTGGCCATTTGGGTGGACTAACGGGCGAAACAACGGAAAAATTACATTTTTAGGCAAAATCGGTTTGCTATATTCCATGGTTTTAGGGGTGGGCCCAGGGTCGGAATGTGCTGTGGGCCAAAAATCAACCGGGACGTGTCAGGGAGTTTGGGGATCGTCCCAGTATGGTCCGTTTAATTTTTTGTCGCCATTTGGGTGGACAAACGGGCGAAACGGTGCGAATGGGGCATCTTTGGGCTAAATCGGTGTGCTATAGCCAACGGTTTCGAGGGTGGGCTGGGGTTCGGGCGTGATGTGGGCTGAAAATTGACCTGGGCATGCCATGGAGATTGGGGATCATCTAGTGTGATTTATTTAATTTTTTGTGGCTATTTCGGTGGACAATCGGGCAAAACGATGCGAACTAGGCATTTTTGGGCTACATCGATGTGCTATAGCCCATGGTTTTAGGGTTGGGCCCAAGGTACGATGTACTGTGGTCTGAAAATTGATCGAGGCGTGCCAGGGAGGTTTGGGATCATCCCGGTGTGTTTTGTTTAATTTTTTGTGGCTATTTAGGTGGACAAACTGGCAAAATGGCGCTAACGGAGTATTTTCTAACTAAATTGGTGTGCTATAGCCTATGATTTCAGGGGTGGGCACAGGGTTCGGGTGTGTTGTGGACCAAAAATTGACCGGGGCGTGCCAGGGAGGTTGGAGATCATCCTAGTGTGGTCTGTTTAATTTTTCATGGCTATTTGGGTGGACAAACGGGGAAAACAGCACTAACGGTGTATTTTTGGCCCAAATCGGTGTGCCATAGCCCATGGTTTTGGGGGTGGACGTGTGGTTCGGGCGTGCTGTGTGCTGAAAATTGACCGGGGCGTGCCAGGGAGGTTGGGGCTCATTCCAGTATGGTCTGTTTAATTTTTCTTGTCCATTTAGGTGGACAAACAGGCGAAACGACATGAACAGGGCATTTTCTAACCAAATAGGTGTGCTATAGCCTACGGTTTCGGGGGTGGCCCTTGCGTTCGGGTGTGCGGTGGGATGTAAATCGAGCGAGGTGTGCCAAGGAGGTTGGGGATCATCCTAGTGTGTTCCGTTTAATTCTTTGTGGTCATTGGGTGGACAAACAGGTAAAACGGCACAAACAGGGTATTTTCGAGTTGAATCGGTGTGCAATAGCCCACAATTTTAGGGGTGGGTCTGGGGTCCGAGCGTGCTGTGGGCCTAAAATTGAGGGGACGTGCTAGGGATGTTAGGGATAGTCCCAGTATGGTCCGTTTAATTTTTTGTGGCTATTTGGATGGACAAACGGAAAAACGGCGTGAACGTGGCATTTTCAGGCCAAATCGATGTGCTACAGCCCATGGTTTTGGGGGTGGGCCTGTGGTCCGGGTGTGCTGTGTGCCGAAAATCGATCGGGGCATGCCAGGGAGGTTGGGGATTGTCCAAGTGCGGTCCATTTATTTTTTTTGGTGGCTTTTTGGGTGGCCAAATGGGTGAAACGGCACAAACGGGGCATTTTCAAGCCAAATCGGTGTGCTATAGCCCACGGTTTTAGGGGTGGGCCCGGTTTCTGGTTATGGTGTTGGCCGAAAATTGACTGAGGCATGCAAAAGAGGTTTGGGATTATCCCAGTGTGGTCCATTTAATTCTTTGTGGCCTTTGGGTGGATAAATGGTCGAAACGGCACGAACAAGGTATTTTTGGGCTAAATTGGTGTTCGGGGTCCGAGCATGCTGTGGGCTCGGGGTCTGAGCGTGTCGTGGGCTAAAACTCGACCGGTGTGTGCCAGGAAGGTTAGGGATCATCCCAGTGTAGTTCGTTTAGTTTTTTGTGGCCATTTGGGTGGACAATCGGGCGTAACGACATGAATGGGGCATTTTTGAGCCAAATTGATGTGCTATATAGCCCACGGTTTTGGGGGTCGGCCTGGGGTTCGGGTGTGCTGTGGGTCAAAAATTGATTGGGGCATGCCAGGGTGGTTGGGGATCATCCCAGTGAAGTATTTTAATTTTTTTGTGGCTATTTGGGAGGACAAACAAGCAAAACAGCGTGAACGGGGTGTTTTTGGGCTAAATTGGTGTGCTATAGTCCACAGTTTTGTGGCCTAGGGTCCGGGCATGCTGAGGGGCAAAAATCGATTGGGGTATACCAATGAGGCTGGGGATCATCCCAGTGTGGTTTGTTTTATTTTTCGTGGCCAATTGGGTGGATAGACAAGCAAAACGACGTAAATAGGGTGTTTTTGGGCCAAATTAGTGTGCTACGGTTTGGGGTGGGCCCGGGGTTCGGGCATGATATGGGTTAAAAATTGACCAGGGCGTGCAAGGAACGTTGGGGATGTGCTAGTGTGGTCCATTTAATATTTCGTGGCCATTTGGATGGACAAACGGGCAAAATAGTGCAAACGAGGCATTTTCGAGCCAAATTGGTGAGCTATACCCGACGGTTTCGGGGGTGGGCCTAGGGTCCAGGTGTGTTGTGGGACAAAAATTGACCAGGGTATGCCAGGGAGGTTAGAGATCATCCTAGTGTGGTTCGTTTAATTTTTCGTGGCTATTTGGGTGGACAAATGGGTGAAACGACGTGAACTGAGCATTTTCAGGCCAAATCGATGTGCTATAGGCCACCATTTTGGGGGTGGGCCCAGGGTTCGGGCGTAATTTGGGCTAAAAATCTACAGGGGCATACCAGGGAGGTTGAGGATCATCCCAGTGTGGTCCGTTTAATTTTTTGTGTCCATTTGGGTGGACAAACAGGCAAAACGACACAAATGGGACATTTTTGGGCTAAATCGGTGTTCTATAGCCCACGGTTATAGGGGTGTGCCTGGGGTCCGGGCGTGCTGTGTGTTAAAAATTGAACGAGGCATGCCAGGGAGGTTGGGGATCATCCCAGTATGGTCTATTTAATTTTTCATAGCCATTTGGGTGGACAAACGGGCGAAATGACGCAAATGGGGCATTTTTAGGCCAAATTGGTGATCTATAGCCAACGGTTTCAGGGTTGGGCCCGGGGTCCAAGCGTGCTGTGGGCCAAAAATTGACCAGGGTGTGACAGGGAGGTTGGGGATCATCCCAGTGTGGTCCATTTAAATTTTTGTGGCCATTTGGGTGGACATACGGGTGAAACGGCTCGAATGGGGCATTTTCGAGCCAAATCGATATGCCATAGCCCACAGTTTTAGTTGTGGGCCCAGGGTCTGGGCGTGCTGTGGGCCGAAAATCGATTGAGGCTTGCCAGTGAGATTAAGGATCATCCTAGTATGGTCCGTTTAATTTTTTGTGGCTATTTGGGTGGAAAAATGGAGAAACCACGCGCACGGGGGGTTTTCAGGCTAAATCGATGTGCTATAACCCACAATTTTGGGGGTGGGGTCATAATCCAGGTGTGCAAAGGCTAAAAATCAACCGAGGCATCCAAGAAGGTTGGGGATCATCCCAGTGTAGTCCATTTAATTTTTCATGGCCTTTTGGGTGGACAAACGATGCGAATGGGGCATTTTTTGGCCAAATCGGTGTGCTATAGTCCACGATTTTGGGGTGGGCCTGGGGTCCGAGCGTGCTGTGGGCCAAAAATTAATCTGGATGTGCCAGGGTGGTTGGGGGTCATCCCAGTCTGGTCCATTTTATTTTTCGTGGCCATTTGGGTGGACAAACGGGTGAAACGTCGTGAACGAGTTATTTTCGGGCTAAATCGGTGTGCTATATCTCACGATTTCAAGGGTGGTCCCGTGTATGGGCGTGCTGTAGGCTAAAAATTGATTGGGGCGTGCCAGGAATGTTAGGGATTGTCCCAGTGTGGTTCGTTTAATTTTTCATGGCCATTTAGGTGGACAAAAAGGGTGTAGTAGCACGAACGGGGCATTTTTTGGTCAAATTGGTGTGCTATACCCTACGGTTTTAGGGGTTGGCTCGGGGTCCGGGTTTGATGTTCCGGTGTTTTACGAAACATTTAGCATCATTTTCTTTGGAAAATTGTATGTTTTCAAGCAACCAAAGTGATATTTAATGAAGGTTTCTAGTGTTTCAGTGAAAGGAGATAACCACAGAAGAAAACCGAAAAAAGTAGGAGAAAAAGGGAATTTACGGTCAAAATGACAAACCGTTAGGTTTGCAACGGACCGCCATATATACTGTCAAGTTAAACCAGAACAAAACCTTCAGAGGATTCGAGTGATGGACAATATGGAGGACCGTCAGACATGGGACAGACCACCATATTGACCGTCAGCTCTTATCTAGAAGCTGCCTTTCAAAAGGACTCCGCAATGGTAAAGATGGCGGACCGTCAGTCCATCGACGGACTGCCAAGTGTACCGTCAGTTCTTATTCATAAGATGCCTTCCAAAAGGACTCCGTGACGGTAAAGACGGCGGACCATCAGTCCATCGACGGACCACCAGGTGTACCGTCAGATGTTATCTAGAAACTGCCATTTGGATGAGTCGAGTGACGGGAAAGATTGTGGACCGTCAGATCTTGGGCGGTCCATCATATGGACCATCAAATGGGACGCGGTTTTTCCATTTTTAAATTTTAAATTCTTTTTTTTAGCTGGGATATAAATACCAACTTTTAGGGTTAAGAACACATCCTTTACCTTTTACAAGTTTTCTTCTTATCTATTGAACTTCTTGGTATCCAAGTACTTTGGGGAATTTTAGTATCAAATAACTGATCATTGAAGATTCAAGAACTGATTCTTGGGATTCTTTGTAAGTAGACATTCCATTTATTTATGAATAATACAAGAATGAATTCTTTTTCTTCTATAGAGTGTTGTGGCTAAATCTCATAACTAGGGTTATGGGATCCTTAATGTGAAATGCACCTATGGGTTGGGAATAAATTTAAGTTCCATAATTGAATAACATTTTTCTTCAATTTCATGACTTTTCTTGGTTGCAAACTTGAAGAGTAAGCCCTAGAACACCACTTGTCTGAGAGAAAAGTGTTTGTGGGGGAAAAGAAGGTGTTTACATGAATTCTAAGGGCCTTAACCTTTAGAGTAATAGCTAATTCCCTAATAGGATTAGCTTACATGAGAACTAGGTTGAAAGAATAAGGCATCCTATGAGTTTGAGAGAATTATAGGATAATTTATCCATTTAGGTTGAGAAACTAATGGATATAGAATAGGATTTAACCTTTCTTGCAATTGAATTTGTTAAGTGGAATTCATAAATAATTCACAACCCAAATGATGCTGGCATTTTGGTGATCATAAGCCTGGTTTGATTAATCTCATAAAGTTACAAAATAAGGAGAAAATCATTAGTTGAACGAATCTTGTTACAATTTATCATTTTACAAATTAAAGAGAAACTAAACCCCCATTTTGGTTAAGAAACTCTGATCAATAGTCTAATAACAATTACAACACTTAGTGAGCACAGTATTCCCTGTGGGATTCGACATCCAACTATGTTGGGTTCTATATTTGAGAGCGACTGCTTACATTCTCGTAAGAGAGTTGTAATTTGGGCGTATCAAATTTTGGCGCCGTTGCTGGGGAATACGGTTGTCAACTAAGTTTGTGATAGTTAATAGACCCTTTGGTCAAAGATTCTCAAACTTTACTTTTTGTTTGTTGTTTTTGTTTTGAACAGGCTGACTCTTGTGCATGCCAAATACACGGAGATCGGGTCAACCATTATTACCTATAAATCCTGAACCACATCTCATTGGCAGAATGGATGCGCAACGAAACCCTGAAAGAATAACTGCTCAACAGGAGCAGGCTAGGTTAGTTGCATTGGCAGCTGTGCAAGTAAATCAGCAGAATGCTGATAACCTAGATTGGGCACCAAATCCTGATGATGAAGATCTGGATGATGATGAGCTATTAAATCCAAGGCATGCAGATGATTTGGCTGCACCTGTCAACAGAGATCGCCATGCTAGAATGAGACCTAAACGCAGAGCTGTGCAGTTTGTTTTTGAGGATGACGATGATGAACTAGATAGGGTTGGTGCCACAGGGGCTATTATTCCTCCGCCTTTAGTACCTGGAGCCAAGTTCAACATTACTAGCACTATGATCCAGTTGCTGCAACTCAAAGGGTTATTTAGTAGACTTGCAGGCGGCGATCCGAATATGCATCTGATTAATTTCATCTCAACATGCAAGTCATTTGACAATCCAGGAGTTGCTCAAAATGCAATTCGTCTGCACCTATTTCTATTGTCTCTATCTGGAGAAGCAACTCTATGGCTGAATGGGCTAACTCCCGACTCTATCACAAATTGGAGGCAACTAAAAGACGTTTTCCTAGAAAAATTCTTTCCGCCGTCCAAGAGAGCACAATTGAGAGATAAGATAAGCAATTTCAGACAGCTTCCAATTGAGGCTCTCTACGAGACTTGGGAGAGGTTCAAGAAGAAGCTTATGCGATGCCCAAATTATCAGCTGACAAATTTCCATTTGATGGAGATATTATATAGAGCCTTGAATTCGGTGACTAAGCCAGTGGTAGATATTGCTGCGGGTGGGTCATTCATAGATCTCTCCTTTATTGAGGCATCTTAGATGCTAGATCGTATGACAAAGCAGAGTAGAGCTTGTCATACCAGGGATTCTGAGGTAATAATCTCTACTGTATCTATTGGTATGACTGCAGAACAGAGGCGAAGGGAAGAGGAACGTGAACAAGATATAGCTCACATGAAAATGCAGATGGACCTTCTCACTAAGCATTTATTATCAGGGAAGACAGAGAAGGTTAAAGCTATTGCATCATAGAGAAGAGCTGACTCTGATTCTGAAGAGGAAACAAATTACTTAAACAATCAAGGGGGTTTCTGAGGCAGTGGCCAAGGAAACCAAGGTCGGAACTATTATGAAAAATTTGGATACAAGGACTGAGACCAAGGGAATTGGAAGAATAAGAATGATAGGAGCGGCTTGTATGTCCCTCCTGGAAATTGTGAAGCTGCTGTATCTAGCTCTGGGAAGATGTCCATGGAGGACATGATGGACAAGCTGTTCAAAGGAGTGGAGGCAACCAACATGGGAGTAGCTAAGGTAAAATATGATTTTTCCTCAATGAATCAATTGGTTGACTCACATTCCACTTCAATAAAACAGTTGGAACAACAAATGAGTCAACTATCAGCGGCATTCAATCAAAGGAAAGCTGGCACTTTACCAAGTGACACTGTGAAAAATCCAAGGAAAGATGGATCATATTTGGCCATTGCTACCAGGAGTGGTAAGGTGTTGGAAAATCCATCCAAGGGTCAGTCTGTGATTGATAGTATGGAGGAGAATGTTGTTGAAGTGGATTATGATAATTCTGTAGAAGTTGAAAATCAGGATGAGGTCTTTCATGATACTACACCTAGCTATCAGCAGTCTAAAAAGATTGATAATGGGAAGCACAATGAAAAAAAAGTAGTGGAGAAAACTCTTCCACCCCCCCTTTTTCTCAGAGATTGAAGAAGAAGGCTGATGATACTAAGTTCAGTAAATTCATGACCATGCTGAAGCAGCTGACTATAAATGTTCCTTTGGTGGAGGCACTGGAGCAGATGCCAGGGTATGCCAAATTCATGAAGGACCTTTTGACAAAGAAAAGGGCAGCAAGCTATGAACCGATAGATAATTTCCATCATTGCAGTGCGATTGCCATAAGGTCCTTAGTACAGAAGAAGGTAGATCTGGGTGCTTTCACTATTCCTTGCACGGTTGGGTCTTTGGATTTTGCCAAGGCCTTATGTGATCTCGGGGCAAGCATTAATTTGATGCCACTAGCCATTTATAAACAATTGGGGTTGGGAGATCCTACACCAACCAACATGCGGCTTGTAATGGTAGATAGGTCGGTAAAACGGCCTGTTGAGGTTCTATATGATGTGTTAGTGAAGGTAGCTACCTTCATTTTTCCTGCAGATTTTGTTATTTTGGATTGTGAGGTGGACTTCGAGGTGCCCATAATCTTGGGTTGACCTTTCCTCATAATCGAAAGTGTGCTTTTTAATCTGTGAGCAAATGAGCTTTTATTCTGGATGAACAATGAAGTGGTGCATTTTGATGTATGCAAATCAATGAAGCAGCCCAAAGAAATAAATGTGTTCTCTATAGTTGATATTTATTATGAGGAAGAGTTGGAATTATCTTTAGAGGAGCATTTTACTGTTGAGCCATTGGCTGATGTGCTCATAAACTTTGAGCGTGTGGATATTGATGAGTATGAAGAAACTGTCTGTGGTTTGGCAGGAATGGGGTCGTATTCTTATGTCCCCAAGAAGCTGGATCTTGAACTTAAGAATCGACCTTTACCATCGGCGAAGCCATCCATTGAAGAGCCACCAATGTTAGACTTGAAAGAGCTACCTAGTCATTTGAGGTATGTGTTCTTGGGTAGTGGAAATACGCTGCCATTTATTATTGCTGCTGATCTCGGTGAGCAACAGGTGGAAGCTCTCATCTCTGTTCTTAAGAGATACAAGAGAGCTATTGGTTGGACTATTTCAGCTATCATTGGTATTCCTCCTGTCATATGTATGTACGAGATTCAGTTAGAGTAAGATTGTGTACCTACCATTGAGCATCAGCGTCACCTAAATCCACCTATGAAAGAGGTGGTGAAGAAAGAAATCATCAAATGGCTAGATGCAGGGGTGGTGTACCCAATCTCAAACAGTAAATGGGTGAGCCCTGTACAGTGTGTGCCCAAGAAAAGGGGTATGACGGTAGTGGCCAATGAGAAGAACTATCTAATTCCACTCAGGCCTATTACAGGTTAGAGGGTGTGTATGGACTACTGAAAGCTAAATTCATGGACACTGAAAGATCACTTTCCAATGCCATTCATGGATCAGATGCTTGATCGATTGGCAGGCAGAGGCAGGTACTGTTTCTTGGATGGGTATTTTGGGTATAATCAGATCTCCATTGCTCCTGAGGATTAGGAGAAAACGACGTTCATATGCCCATATAGCACATTTGCTTTTAAAAGGATGCCCTTTGGATGATGTAATGCACCGGCTACATTCCAGAGGTGCATGATGTCTATTTTCTCTGATATGGTTGAAGACACCTTGGAAGTGTTTATGGATGATTTTTCAGTGGTTGGAGATTCCTTTGACTTATGCTTACTGAATCTAAGTCAAGCATTACAGCGGTGTAAAGAGTTTAACCTGGTCCTTAGTTGGGAAAAATGCCACTTCATGGTGAAAGAGGGCATTGTTCTCGGTCATAAAATTTCTGCGAAAGGTATTGAGGTGGATAATGCCAAAGTAGAGGTTATCGATAAACTACCTCCCCCATCTCTGTAAAAAGGGTGCGTAGCTGTTTGAATGCATTAAGATGAAGTTAGTGGAGGCTCCAGTTATTATTTCTCCCAATTGGACAAAGCCATTTGAACTAATATCCGATGCTATCGGGGTGGCGCTTGGAGCTGTGTTGGACCAGAAAAAGGATAAGTTGTTTTATCCAATTTACTATGCCGGTAAAACCTTGAATGGGGCTCAAAAGAACTACACTGTCACTGAACAAGAACTTCTGGTTGTGGTTTATGCCTTTGAGAAATTCAGGGCATATTTGCTAGGAACTAAGGTGGTGGTCCACTAGGATCATGCAGCTCTGAGGTACTTAATGGCTAAGAAAGATGAAAAGCCAAGATTGATCCGGTGGATATTGTTACTTCAAGAATTTGACTTTAAGGCAAAGGATCGCAAGGGGTGTGAAAATCAAGTGGCTGATCACTTATCCAGACTTGAATGTGAACAAGCAATCAAGGACAAATTAGATATTGATGATTCCTTTCAGAATGAGAAGATACTAGCTGCTAAGTTCGAGCAGATTCCATGGTATGCTAATTTTGTAAACTATGTGGTAAGTGAGGTGATGCCAGAGAATCTTTTCTTTCATCAAAGGAAAAAGTTCCTTCATGATGTTACCTAGTATTTCTGCGTACCAGATGTGGAGATGCTGAATATTTTGGAAGCATGCCACACTTCACCTGTTGTGGTCACCATGCAGGCAACCGCACTACTCAGAAAGTACTGCAGAGTGGCTACTATTGGCCCATACTATTTAGAGATACATATAAGCTTATTCGTAGATGTGATCAATGTCAGAGACAAGGATCAATCTCCAAACGTCATGAGATGCCAATGTCCAAGATAATGGAAGTAGAGTTATTTGATGTATGGGACATTGACTTCATGGGCCTATTTGTAAGCTCGTATGGGATAAAATACATCCTAGTAGCTGTAGACTATGTATCGAAATGGGTAGAAGCTATGGCGTTGGCTGACTATGAAGGAAAAAGAGTTGTGGCATTTCTGAAAAAGAACATATTCTCCCGCTTTGGAGTACCAAGAACAATCATAAGTGATGGGGGATCCCATTTCTGCAATAAAGTCTTCAGGGTTGTGCTGGAAAAGTACAGAGTAAAACAGCACCGTGTAGCAACTCTTTACCACCCACAAACTAGTGGGAAAGTAGAGATGTTGAATCGCGAGATCAAGGCCATTCTCGCCTAAACGGTGAATGCCAGTAGACAAGATTGGTCTCAAAAGCTTGATGATGCCTTGTGGGTGTATCGAACTACTTTTAAGACACCAATTGGCATGTCACCATATCATCTAGTTTATGGGAAGGCATGTCATTTGCCAATTGAGCTGGAACATAAGGCCTTGTGGGCTCTAAAAAGGCTGAATATGCATTGGAAGAAAGCAACTGTTCTAAGATTAGACCAGATTAATGAGATGGACGAATTTCGTCTCAGAGCCTATGAAAGAGCTGACTTGTACAAAGAAAGGATAAAGAAATACCATGACCAAAGGATTACACAGAGAGAATTTATGAAAGGTGATTTGGTCCTTCTTTTCAATTCCAGACTGAAGCTATTTCTGGGTAAGTTGAGGTCTAAATGGTCAGGCTCATTTAAAATTAGCCAAGTCTACTCATCTGTAGTAGTTGAGCTTGAAAACGAAGATGGTAGTGTCTTCAAAGTGAACGGGTAAAGAATCAAACTTTATATTGGTCCAAAAGACCTAATAAAAAGTGTTGAGGTATTTTACCTTGATAAAGTCTGAGTATTTGAGATACCCAAGTTGTACCGCGACGTTAAATTAGGTGCTAGTGGGAGGTAACCCATAACATGTTGTTGTAACCATAAGTAGAGTCTATTTTATGTTTTTGGGAAATTTTGATGTGTGTATGAAGTGTGCAGGACCAGAAGTGATGTAAAGAGGAAAATTGGGCGCATTTAAGCTACTAGAAAGTTACGATGGTACACTTGATGGCCCACAAAATAGATGACGGATTGCCATTCTCAACCGTCATAAAAAGGAAGGAAAATGCATTTACTGGATAGGGCATGACAACATAAGTGGCGGACCGTCAAGTATATGATAGACCGTCAAAGAAGCCGTCAGAAGTGAGACTGCTGACCTGCACTCTGGTAAGTAGTGACGGCCAATTAGGTGGACCGTCATGACTGTAGACACCTAATTTCGTCCCTCCCCGATATCGTTTTTACCTATTGTTTACCACATCCTACCGTGTACCCTTACCTGCGTGATAATCCCTCCACAAAATGACAAAATAACAACCCCCTAACTAATTTTGTTTTATCCTAATATTCTAACAACCCACCTAATAAAAAAATAACACCTCACTACTACCCCCTACCACACGTGACCCACCTACCCTACCCTACCCCTCCTACCCCTTTTACATATTTTAGAACCCAGAGGAGACACCATAAATAGACAGATATCATCTTCTCCAAATATACAATAGACACAGCAAAAAAAAGAAAAAACAAAAAAGGGAAAAATACCTTTCTTCTCCATAAACAAAAAAATAAATTCACATACACATTGAAAGGATTCCAATGGGGATTTTTTCTTTCTTCTTCGTCCATCATCATATATAAAAGGGGATGTTTTACTGAAGGTATTAAATGAAGCATATGTTCCAAGGGAGATTACAATCAACCAACTTGAGAAAATGGTCGGAAAAATCTTTGAGGTCAATCGGATCAGCTTTTTTGACGATGAATTGCCTGTTGAAGGTACAGGGCATAATCGGGGCCTTTACATTACAGTGAAGTGTGAAGATTTTGTACGTCACTCTTGTCATGATTGATGGAGGTTCAGGTGCAAATATTTGCCCTATTTCTACTTTACAAAAGTTGAATATTGGTGCTGACAGGATCAGGCCCAACAATGTATGTGTTAGGGCTTTTGATGGTGCAAAATCAAATTCCATTGGCGAAATAGAACTAATGTTGATCATAGGTCCTGTTGAGTTTACCATAGAGTTTCAAGTATTGAATGTAGAGTCCTCTTACAATCTGTTACTGGGAAGGCCGTGGATCCACAAGGCCAAGGCGGTTGTATCTACACTGCACCAAATGATTAAGTTTGAGCATGACAGGAAAGAAGTAGTTATTCATGGTGAAGGAGATTTGTCAGCCTACGAAGATTCTCCCTTGTCTATTATTGAAGCAAATAACGTAGAGGAGACATTCGTCTATCAAATTTTTGATACAGTGCCGGTGAATCGTATCCTTGAATGGCAGGCTATACTGGGACCACAATTGTCTTCTGCTTCTATCATGATGGTGAGTGAACTTTGGAAATACGGATTTGAGCCAGGAAAGGGTTTGGGAGCATCTCCGCACGGTATAGTTCATCCCATATGTCCGAGTGAGAACGTGGGCATGTTTGGTCTGGGATTTGAGCCTATGGCTGAAGATCTGAAGAAAGCCAAGGGAAGGAAAAAGGAAACATGGTCACTCCCTCGCCCAATGCCACTACTCAGTGAATCATTTATTAAGAGCGGTGTC
>NW_025845891.1:0-492 GCF_002878395.1 Capsicum annuum | reverse complement strand
TCCGAGTTATTTCAGGGTTGTAATTTGGATTTTAGTTTGTTTATGTTATGTTGGCATCTGTGTTTAAACCCGTCTATCTTTCATTTAATGAAAAGCAATGTCCCTTTTGTTTCGTGTCTAATATATTTTGTTTTTCTTGTCTTACACAGTTCTCTTTATGCTGATTCTAATGACATGACATGCATGCGGAATTTTCAGCCTGACCTTAAAATCCAAACTAATCAAGATGTAATGAAGCAGGATGGGGAATATAATGAAGAAGAAGCACTTAAAGAAATAAGTAAAGAGTTGGAACAGTTTGAAGAAAAACTGAATCCTAATTTGAATGAGACCGAGCCAATAAATCTAGGGGATCAAGAAGATGTTAGGGAAACTAAAATCAGTGTACATGTTTTGCCACAGCTAAAAGATGGAATGATTCAAGCATTAATTGATTATAAGGATGTCTTTGCATGGTCTTATGATGATATGCCTGGTTTAAGCACTGAATTA
>NW_025845890.1:0-1493 GCF_002878395.1 Capsicum annuum | reverse complement strand
TGTCCTGCATACTTCTCGAACTTAGGCATCTTAAAATCGGGGGAAAGGTTGATGTCTGGGAACATGCAAAGATCTTTATAGGAAACACTCCTATAATCTCTGATTCCTTGAAAATTCCTCATAGCTTGTTCTAAACTTTTCAATTTTCGGGCTATGATATCCTGTTCCTCTGCTGCGACAGTTTTCTCCGTATCAAATGGAAATGCAGGTGGCTGAGTGTACCCATACGGTTCATTCATTTGCAAAGTAGGCTCAGGGGCATAATACTGACTATCTGGAACCTTCAGTACTGGCTCACTGGCAGACCTAGGTGGTGGCGGAGCCACAAATACCGGTGTGATCGGTGGCGCCAGCTGAGCAGTTGGTCTTGATTGGGGAGCTGCCAAGGGCACACCAGAACTGCCAGGATAATAATGTCGCGAAGTGAATCCTGGAGCGTGCTCAGGTGACTCAGTAGGAGTAGAGAATTGCGCCTGAGAGAGCGGTGGGCAGTTAGAGATATTCCCAAAACCTTCAGGGAGTGGAGGAGGAGGCATTCCGCTGGCCCATGCCCGGTGTAAATCTATCAATTGTTGCCTGAGCCTTACTACCTCATCATTGTGTTCAGACCTTTCTTCCCTGTGATCCTGATCCGGGTCAATGAGCAAATTTTCAATCTCCCTGCTAGCCATGGCGAGCTTTGCTTTGGATCTAGTAAAGTATGGGTGAATAGCCAGAGTGCTGCAAACCTACCACTGTTATCTGAAAGAACATGCTCATCAAAGACGACATCCGTTAGGATTAGGGCACACAACAAGCATGGGAATCACATTGGTAAAATTGTCCTAAATTCATGTTCATTTCTACCAGCTTTTGAGGGTAACGAGGTCATTTTAACATCATTGTGATTTTTGTCTACACTTTTTTTTTTTACCTACACTTATTATTATTATTATATTATTATATTTTTTCGTATCCATCTCTGCTTTTTTCTTTTCTCTCGTTATCTACCTTTATTTTATCATTCTTTATGGCTTTTGTTTTTCTTTAGAAGAGGAAAAAATAATGAAAAACAACGAAACAAAATGATTAGATCGAACCCAAAAGTAGGTTGCCTACATATCATGTTGTACATGAATCAGATCTTGCATAGTTCGGGCAGTCTTGCCAAAATGGCCAATTAAACTCTTTTTTCATTCTTTTCCTTGAAACTTTAAGAAGAAAAGAAATAACAATTTGCCAAAAGAATTGACGAAAATCTTTTTGCATTTTTTTTTTACTTTTAAAATACCTATACAAAATAAAACCTATGATTACCAAAGAAAAATCTTTTGGGGTTTTCAATTTTGAATTTCATATGAAAATGAAACTTGAAACTATCAAAGGAAATTTTTTTTTTGTAGTTTTCTTCTGAAGATGTATATGAAACACCTACTCTAAATAAAGAGTGAAGAAAATCTTTTTTTTGAATTTTTTTTTGGAATAAGATCAACCAAAAATAAAACCTACGACTA
>NW_025845889.1:0-1236 GCF_002878395.1 Capsicum annuum | reverse complement strand
TTAGTCAACCCGAAGGACATGACTAGGAATTTGTAGTGACCATATCGAGTTTGGAAGTCTATCTTGGGTATGTCTGACTCCCTAACTTTCAACTGATGATAACCCGAATGAAGGTCTATTTTTGAAAAACACTTGGCACCCTGAAGCTGGTAAAAAAGATCGTCAATCCTAGAAAGAGGATATTTGTTTTTAATCGTGACCTTATTCAGCTGACGGTAGTCTATGCACATACGAACGGAACCATCTTTCTTTCTCACGAAAAGTATAGGCGCGCCCCAAGGAGACACACTGGGGTGTATAAAACCCTTATCTAGGAGATCAGCTAACTGTTCTTTCAACTCTTTTGGTTCTGCAGGAGACATTCTATATGGCGGAATAGAAATAGGACGAGTGTCTGGCAACACATCAATATCAAACTCAATCTCCCTATCAGGTGGTATTCCTGGGAGATCATTTGGAAAGACTTCTGGGAATTCTTTTACTACAGGAACAGATTGAAGAGGAAGACTCTCGGCATCGGAGTCCTTAACTCAGATAAGGTGGTACAAGCAACCTTTAGAAATGAGTTTGCGGGCTCTGAGATAGGATATAAAGTGCCCTCTGGGTGCTAAAGAATGTCCTTCCCACTCTATCACTGGTTCATTCGGGAAAGAAAAAGTGACCCTTTGAGTTCTACAATCTAATGTGGCATAGCATGAATGGAGCCAATCCATTCCCAAGATAGCATCAAAAGCAACCATATCTAACTCTATGAGATCTGCTTACGTATCCCGGCAACCAACAGTCACAACATAACCCCTGTACACCCTCTTAGCAACAATAGAATCCCCCACCGGGGTGGAAATAGAAAAGGGTTCAGAAATTACACTGGGCTCAAACCCAAAACTAACAGCCATATAAGGGGTAAAATAGGATAAAGTAGACCCGGGATCAAGTAACACATGGACATCATGGGAAAAAATTTGTAACGTACCGGTAACAAAATTTGGGAAAGCTTTCGCCTCCTGGCGGTTGGTCAAAGCATATAACCAATTGCAACTGTTCTCGACAGCTGATGTGGCGCCCTTCTGAGGTGGGGGTAGTGCCAAAGCATTTGCCTGAGACTTTGCACCACCAACATTTTTTCTAGCAGATGGACATTCCCTCTAAAAGTGACCCGGATGACCACATGAATAACACACTAACGAGCCCAACTGACACTTTCCCAGATGATTTCTACCACAAGTCTCACACCGT
>NW_025845888.1:352-1178 GCF_002878395.1 Capsicum annuum | reverse complement strand
ATTTTTTATGCATATATAGTAAATGTTGAACCCCCTCTCGACTAGTTCGTATATTTACTTCTAAACCTCCTCGATGAAAATTCTGGCTCCGCACCTAATTAACCCTAACTATTTGTTGCAGGAAGAGAAGGGTATGGTTAGGGACATTTGATACAGCAGAAGAAGCAGCAAGAGCATATGATGAAGCAGCAATATTAATGAGTGGAAGAAATGCAAAAACTAATTTTCCAATTGCTCAAGATTCAGATAATAATAATAATAATAATAATAATAATAATAATAATTTAAAGGCTAAAGATCAAGATTCATCATCATCATTTTCATCAACAAAAGCATTATCTGAAATACTTCATGCCAAGCTGAGAAAATGTAGCAAGGTGAGTGATTCTAAACCACCACCACCACCCCTTCTTTATTATACGTCGTGCAGTAAGAGTTTTCATTAAGAAGGTTTAAAATACGAAAGTAAACACATGAAATAGGTAGAGGAGGTTTCGACTTCTGCTATATATACGTAAAAAAAAAATTTAACCATGTATGAAATGTTGAGTTTGTTCATCGAAGGAGGTCTGGATGAATGTAGCAAGGTAAGGGACTAACCTTCCCCCCCCCCCCTCCAAAAAAAAATCCTCATTATATGTCGTGCTGTGAGAATTTTTATCAAGAGAGTTCAGAATATACGAAAGCAAACGCATGAAGATGGTAAAGGAGGTTTCAACTTCTACTATATATACGTAAAATGAATTTTAACCATGTATGAAAAGTTGAGTTTGTGCGTCGAAGAAGGTCTGGATGAACCCTATTCGACCTACCTGGCTCTATCCCT
>NW_025845888.1:0-252 GCF_002878395.1 Capsicum annuum | reverse complement strand
CCTCTTTTTTATATTTTGAATCCTTTTACTATAAAATCCGTATTTAGTCACTGGCCATATATTCATGGCTAGAAATCCATGTTTTTCTGACACACTTCTATTGGAAAACGTGCCTATCGGGAATTGTTTTTAGATATTTAAAACATATATTATATTTCTTTCATATAAAGAATATTTCTATTAAAATTAATTAATTCATTTTTTATTTTTTTTCATTTTATATAGGTACCATCACCATCTCTCACTTGTTTA
>NW_025845887.1:0-1676 GCF_002878395.1 Capsicum annuum | reverse complement strand
TGAGGGAATTTGATGAAATATAACATAAAATACTTCTAATAGGCTTTAATATAGGGTTTGGACAGATTTAAGGAGAGGGGGAATGACCAAAACGCCCCTAAAAATCAAATAATTCTCGAATCTGTCCTTTGATGGACTATTTTGGTAGTCTGAAGTAGATCAACCATAACATTTTACTCCGATATCCAAATTGGATGAAACCAATTTCATTAGAAAGAGGACTCTCATATCTTACCATTGATGTATAGTATCTCACCCAGATCATTCTGTACGAGGATTTATGATCGTTTGAAGTTGACCCAAAAATTTTCTTTTGATAGGCTGAAGTAGATTGACCATAACTTTTTGCTCCGATAGACAAATTGGACGAAGACAATTTCATTGGAAAGAGGACTCGCAGAGCTTTCCGTTGACATATAGTAGATCACCTAAATGATTATGTAAAAGGAGTTATGATCATTTAAAATTAGAGCAAAAATACGTCAGGCCTTAGTACTTTTTCCTGCACATTTTACTGTTCACTACTATTCACGATTCGATCAGAATGTTCATAACTTGTCGTTCGGGTGTCCGTTTTGGATGATCCATCTATCATTGGAAAGCTTATTCGATACTATAATCAATGGTGGGTCATAATTTAAGACATTCCTCATGGAAAATTTATAATTCATTCTAGAAGATAGAACCCAACACGTTTTCGCACAAAATTTTAACGAAAAATTTCCCGATGTATTTCATCATCCCTCCCTTGGAAACATTCGTCCTTGAATGATGATAGACATGCCAAGATTAGATAGGGAATAGAGCATACAGCTGAAACCATTCGTTAGACTTATCACCACATCGTTTCTCACTCTGAATGCAACATAGAATGCATAAATTCAAGAAACTACAGCTGAACACATAATAAATGACAGCTGAACTGCTGCAACTTTTATCAAAAGTGCATGATTTACGAAAGAATGGTACCTTCGTCTTGATCGAAGTTTGAGGAAAATAGATGGGGGTACTTGGATCTCATATCTGCCTCAGCTTCCCAAGTTGCACCCTCAACAGATTGGTTTCGCCACAACACCTTGACCAAGGGAACTTCTTTGTTTCTTAGTCTTCGGACACTGAAATCAAGAATCTCAACAGAAATCTCATCAAAAGAAAAATTTTCTTGAATGTCAGCACTCACAGAGGAATCCACTACCACAGCATCACTAATATGCTTTCTAAGTATGGAGTCATGGAATATTGGATGAACAGAGGACAACTTGGAAGGCAACTCGACCTCATAAGCTACCTTACCAACACGGCTAAGAATTTTGTAAGAACCAACATAATGGGGACTAAGCTTCCCCTTCTTTCCAAATCTCTTCACCCCCCTCATGTGTGAAATTTTTAGATACACTAGATCAATAGCTTCAAACTCAAGGTCTCTCCTTCCAACATCTGCATATGACTTCTGACGACTCTATGCACTTTTAACCCTTTCCCTAATCAACTTAACTTTTTCCATAGCCTCAAATACCGAATCCGGACCACTCATAGCTGCTTCACCCACCTCGAACCAACCTATGGGTGATCTACACTTCCTTCTATATAAGGCTTCAAACAAAGCCATGCCAATACTAGAGTGGAAACTGTTATTGTAAGCAAACTCTATCAACGGTAAGTGATCATCCCAACTT
>NW_025845886.1:1027-2723 GCF_002878395.1 Capsicum annuum | reverse complement strand
GATTTAGTTCCCTAATATTATAGTTATAGTTATCCAATAAACATGAAACCATACAGCTGGATCAATATAAGGCACAATACATACACAATAAAACAGATACTCAAATTTGGTCTCAGCTGGTAAATAAGCTAACATTCTAATATTGAGAGTGTACATCTAGACATCTCAAATGGCATTTACGCACTCCGACTCGTCCAAATTGTGTCTCGTGAACACTTAATGCTGACATGACACATAAATTTTAAAGGGTTTAGATGATTATTTGTAAGTTGGAGTTTTTAATTGACACAGTGAAGACGAGTTGAGGTACCGAGACGTGTATACTTAAAGTTAAGAGAATTTACTTACCAGATGCGGCTAAGTTTGAGTGTTTGTTTATGTATTATGCCTATATAACATTCATCTTCATTTCCCTTTAAAGAGTTAATACATAAAAATGACCCTAAACTTGACACCACATTATAACCTTGACCTTAAACTTTGATAGTGCGCAAATATGATCTTTAACTATTCAAAACTGCACAAATATGACCTTCAATCCTACGTGGCAAAACGCGTGTTCAACACGCAAAACTGGACGCGTCCAGCTTAAAATCTAAGGGCATAATACATAAATATGACCTTAAACTTTGACAGTTCACAAATATGACCTTTAACTATTCAAAACTGCACAAATATGACTTTTAAATGACTCTTCACTATTATTTTTTCATTATTTTCGGCTCAAAAATGAAAATGACATCTAATTTCTTTTTTCATTGCGGAAAAAGAGCAATATTGAAGATTTATTAATTAGGCGGGTCAGCCTCATACGAAAAAATTGAGCGGGTATGTATATATATTATAAAGCAGAGGACGAATTTAAGTTATATAATATATCTAAATATTATTTATTTAAATATTAAATTAAAGATGAAACTATACTAATAATAAAAAAATTATAGTTTTAATAAAACGTTATTAAATTAATGTTATTAAGGATAGTAGTAGTAGTATATTAAATTCACGTTATCAAATTAACGTAATTAGAGTGTTATTAAATTAACGTTATTAAAACATTATTAAATTAACGAGGGGCGGACCTACGTGGTTGCCATGGGGTCACCCGAACCCCCTCGGTAAAAAAATTATGTTGTATATATATAAGATAGAAAATGTATATTTATGTACGTATATTAATGTTGAACCACATGAAACAAGACACTTAGATAGTCCAGTGGTGTTGTTTGCTCTTCTTGGGAGCTTGCTTTAGCCTACTGTGCGGGTTCGATCCCTGCTAGTGACTATTTTTTTTTAATTAAAAAAAAGCTAAGTGCTGCTGCTATAGAAATAAATAAAATAATAATAATAATTTTTTTAAATTCAAAAAAAAGTTAGATGCTGCTACTATAGAAATATTTCAAAAAATTATAATAATAATAATTACAATAATAATAATAATAATAAAAATAAAAACGATGTTGTTTTAACACAAAAAGCAAAACTTTGACAGTGCACAAATATGACCTTTAACTATTCAAAATTGCACAAATATGACCTCTCTCCAAGTCAGCCCTTTTAACGACGTGACACCGTGTGATTGGATTACCTTTCCACGTAGACGCGAGTGAGACTCACGCATGGGGTTGCAAAATCGGAGGTCATATTTATTCAGGTTTTGAATAGTTAAAGGTCCTATTTGTGCACTCTCAAAGTT
>NW_025845886.1:0-927 GCF_002878395.1 Capsicum annuum | reverse complement strand
CTTTGACAGTGCACAAATATGACCTTTAACTATTCAAAATTGCACAAATATGACCTCTCTCCAAGTCAGCCCTTTTAACGACGTGACACCGTGTGATTGGATTACCTTTCCACGTAGACGCGAGTGAGACTCACGCATGGGGTTGCAAAATCGGAGGTCATATTTATTCAGGTTTTGAATAGTTAAAGGTCCTATTTGTGCACTATCAAAGTTTAAGGTCAAAGTTATAATTTAATGTCAAGTTTATGGTCATTTTTATGTATTAACTCTTTATTATACTATCATTCTATGTTTCTCCCTTTTTATTTTTCATTTTATAAAAAGGCAAAATGACCTCCTGAACCCCTATACTATATCGGTTTTGTAAGTTGGACACTTCTACTTACATGTTTGTCATTTGGACCCCTGAACCTACTAAAGAACAACATTTTAAACCCTTTTTTGGTGAGTGTAACACACTCTCTCCCACGTCAGCTGCCACGTCAGCCATGCCTGCCACGTCATTTAAAAAAATAGAAAAAGTATTACATTAAATTTCAAGTCATTTTTAAAATGCTACATAACAAATTAAATATTAAAATTAATTTAATTAAATAAAAAAATTTATAAATTGTAGAAAAATTTGAATAATCATGCTTTTAAAATTTGAATAATCATTTTAAAAATAAAAAATAAAAAATAAAAAAATAATAAAAAAGGTATTACATTAAAATTAATTAAATATTAAAATTTATTTAAATTTTAAATTTAAATTAGTAAAAAATTAGTTGATTAAAATTCTTAACTAATTAATTTATTTAAATTAATTAAATTTTAAATTAATTAATTTATCAAATTTAAAATTCTTACCTAATTTAAATAAATTTTACTTAAATAATTAATTAATTTAAATATGATTTACATATTTAAAATATTTAATTTAAATTA
>NW_025845885.1:0-2269 GCF_002878395.1 Capsicum annuum | reverse complement strand
ATGGAACCATTGACGGGCAAATTCCGGTATAAATAAAATAAAAAATTAATTCCATATAAATAAGACCAATACACGTACTTGAATACACCAATACATGTACTTGAATACGGGGTGTTAAACAAAGGGTCGTTCATTAGCCCTACTAGTCAAATACAGGAAAAAGAGGGATGGATTTCGACCTTGCTTTTTTAGGTCTCAGGCTAGCTTTTGACTTATATGGCGATCTAAGAATCATGGAAGACGTAATTGAAATATGCACCTGGAATTAAATCACATTGGTATAAAGAGCCGGAAAGGAAAAAGAGGAGGAAAGAAGCAAGGGACTAGCCCTTACCCTCTAGAAAAAACAACATCGTGTCTGATTTAGATCTTCTTTTTTTTTTCTTTTATTTTATGCTTATTTGCTTTTTTTTTTGCCTCACGGTTTAGCAACCTGAAGTAAATGTTTTCCCTATCTCTAAAGGGGGCCCTTGGGCCACTTGTCTGGTTGGAAAGGGGTTCGACTCAATATTCTTAAAGGAATCCTTTAGCTACTAATCTAGCCTTGTATCTATCTACCGAGCCATCTGCTTTATGCTTGATCTTGTAAATCCACTTGCAGCCAATGGCTTCTTTCCCTGCAGGCAATGAGACTAAGTCTTATTATTTTTTTCCTGAACTGTACCAATCTACGAGAGGAGCTGATAGATGAGTAGGCTTCCCCTTTCGATTCATGGAATGTGATCTGGGACACGATGGGAGTTTTCGTGTCTCAGTAGGAAAGATATCACCGGAGTATAACACAAGATCGCCTTTTCTTGCTGCCATGGGGTCGACCTGTGAACAAGGTAAACACCTTGGGCAAGATCCCGACATTCCTGGATCAGGCCCTTCTTTGCCGCTGTCCAATCCAACCCAGTTTGCTGGTCAATCTCAGAGATCTTATCGGCCGGCAAACCGGAGACGGACGACCACGGTCCCGGCCTTACCAGCACCGGAGGTGTACTAATCAATAAACCCACGAAACCAACCTTCTTTTATGACAAAATAAACCAAGCCTAAGCTGTCACGACATCTTGTTGATATTGATTGAGTTGGAGGAACTTTTTGCTGACTGAATCCATCCCCTAGACCGCGGTAACCTTTGTAACCAAAGCGTCACGACAACATCCAAAGGTGACCTTTGGGTTCTTAAGTAGGGGGGCAAGGAAGAGCACGTAGGAATGCCGACCACTACATAAGCCACTAGTGGCTGAGAGAAAGCTCTTATCAAAATCTCACTCAAAAGGTGCTGAGTTGGAATCCCATTCTAACTAAGGATTCTTGTGGTTCCGGAGAATCCAACTATAGGAGAACCAGGAACGGAGGGCTTTCCCCCCTTTCTGCCTGACTCTTTGGTCTTAAGAACGCTGGTTTTAAGAATGAGTCATTGCCCTTCTCCGACCCTGACTGCCCAACCTGAGAGCGGACAGCTAATGCGTTCCACTTATTGAACAGGGTTAACAAAGAAGAGAAGATAGGCTCATTACATTCATAAAAAAAGATATGAGAATCAAAACGTCGGGTGTGAAGTTGATCAAAGAAGGTTGGGTGTGAATGTCCCTTCGAAGTCTCACACGCTCTATGCTTTTCGCCAGCTTTCCCTCTAGTAAAAGATTAGCTCGTACCCTCTCTCTGTGTCTAGGGATTCCTGGGGCATGAGTTAAGCATATAGTTGATTGCTCTTTCTTTCGATTGAGCGTCGTTTTGGAGTCCCTGGAGAGTGCTCCCCCAGGAGTTATGTGCCCGGAGTTCTGTCCCTGGCCCTTTCACCTTCCACGGAACCAAAAGCATGAAAGATGGGATGACGCATTTTAGAATGTAAAATGCGGCGTGTTCGAATTCTGATCGCTTTTAGGCGAGAAAGGGGGACCACCCTCTAAGCCTAAGTATTCCTCAATGACCGATAGCGTACAAGTACCGTGAGGGAAAGGTGAAAACCGGACCCTTTTTTCTTATTTTGTTTGAAGCGGGCCAAATAGAGAATGAAATGCATAAAAAAAAATAGGGGAAGGAAGTCAGAGACTCCGTCGGTATGGAGTCTAATTCCTAATAGGTTTTATTCATCTTTCTTCTATGATTTTGTTGGATATTGGGAACGTTTAAAAAGTCGTATTGATTCTGTTAGATGGGCTTTCGTCCCTTCGCCTATAGACGGCGGCTTGGCTTCGCGCACTATTCCGTGGTAGGGATTGTAACTTTCCATAAATTTCCCATTTCTCACTCAACGAACGGAATAAATGGAGTGAGA
>NW_025845884.1:749-1196 GCF_002878395.1 Capsicum annuum | reverse complement strand
AAGCATATATAAGGGGGGTAGAGGTGTTGAAGGCACTTCAAGGCGACTGTCGCTAGCTGGCATAGGCGCTCAGTGGCCACGTCGGCGTGCAGCGTGGGCGCATGGCAGCATGCATGGCTAGTCCGTGCGAGCCGTCCGTGCCCGTGTAGCAACGTCGACCGCGCTTCATTGGGCGCTCGTGTCGGTTATTGGTGGCGTCGTCCACGATGGGGCTGCTGGCGCTTGATTTCGGATGAGGCGGTGCTTTTGTGCGTGCGGCGAGTCCTGGATGCTGCTCTCGGGGCAAGCTTCAGGCGCTGCACGCATGCGGCCGAGCCCAATCCGCGGCGAGCGCCGGCGGCCGACGTGGTCGGCGTCCGTGCATGAGCCTCGGCATGCCTTCATCTCCTCTGCTCCCACCTTAAGCGGGACTTGCTTCAGCCTTGCAACGTTCGCATGGGCAGCAGC
>NW_025845884.1:0-649 GCF_002878395.1 Capsicum annuum | reverse complement strand
AGGCATTATCAAGTTTTATCGATCGCCTTTCGCCCCTCACATTTCGTACGCGGGGCGAATCGAAAGGCCTCCCTCGCTTCGTCGTGCGATGTCGTGGTCCGTGAGCGGCGATCGAGATTCTCAGATGCGGTAGACGTAGTGGGCATGGGGCCTTCATCGACTCCTATCTGCCCTGTACGATGCTCCTTGCAAATGATGGTCGCACTCGCCTTGAATCAACTAGCCCGGGCGGTGCAGATCTTGGTGGTAGTAGCAAATATTCAAATGAGAACTTTGAAGGCCAAAGAGGGGAAAGGTTCCATGTGAACGGCACTTGCACATGGGTTAGTTGATCCTAAGGGTCGGGGAAACCCCGACAGATAGCGCGTTTCGCGCGTGCTCTGAAAGGGAATCGGGTTAAAATTCTTGAACCGGGATGTGGCGGTCGACGACAACGTTCGGAAGTTCGGAGACGTCGGCGGGAGCCTCGGGAAGAGTTATCTTTTCTGTTTAATAGCTTGCCCACCCTGGAATCGGCTCAGCCCAAGGTAGGGTCCAGCGGCTGGAAGAGCACCGCACGTCGCGTGGTGTCCGAAGCGCTCCCGGCGGCCCTTGAAAATCCGGAGGACCGAATGCCGTCCACGCCTGGTCGTACTCATAACCGCATCAG
>NW_025845883.1:0-2459 GCF_002878395.1 Capsicum annuum | reverse complement strand
TATATGTGTGCTCGAGCTTATACAAGTGATTATTTTCTTTTATATGCGACATGATGCTGTCCGAATTTTGGGTTTTCATAGAGGTATGCATGGAAAGTATAAGGTTATGAGCTGGTTCTCCCGGGCCTCCTTGGTTACGGGTGCCAGTCCGCCTCAATAGGATTTGAGGTGTGACAATAGTGGTATCAGAGAAGTTCATCCTAGTGAGTTAACAAAGCCGTGTCTACATAGAGTCTTGTTTATCGGTATGTCGTGCACCGCATCTATAAACAGGAGGCTATGGACATTTAGGAATTGTTTCTTTTTCTCCATGTCTTAGATCGTACGATAGAGCCTATATTGTATATGAAGTCATAGTTGACCACTGAATCCGTTTGTTTCTCTTATTATAGCAATGATGTCGGCTTCCAGAAGCAAGAATACCGGTAAACAAGTAGATGTGGCTGCCGGAAAGGGGGCTAGTAAGTCACCCACTATACCAGCTAATCAAAGTGAGGCTCTAGCTGAGCATGCATCAGAAACTTCTTCAACTCCGGAAGAAATAAGGGGGAGGAGAACTATATCCCCAGAGCCACCTATTAATGCTGCTGATCAAGATCTTAGAAATACAGTACAACTTTTGACTCGTATAGTTGCTGGGCAAGCTCAAGGGAAAGCCATTCCTACCACGGGTCCTAGTGGTACAGATAGGGCGGCTAGCCTTCGAACATAGGATTTTCTTAAGATGGATCCTCCTACTTTTACTGGATCAGATCTTAACGAGGACCCACAGGACTTTATTGATCAAATTCAAAGGGCCTTAGATGTTATGCATGTAACGGGTAGAGAGACAGTGGAATTAGCTGCGTATAGATTCAAAGGGGAGGCTATATATTGGTACAAGGACTGGAAATGATCTAGGGGTATTGATGCACCCCCAGCTACTTGGAAAGAGTTCAAAGAGGCATTTCTTGTTCATTATCTTCTATTCGAGATTCGTCAGGCCCGTGCAGATCAGTTTTTAAATCTTCATCAGGGGAATATGAGCGTGAGGGAGTACAGTCTCTGATTTAATTCCTTGTCGAGATATTCTCCTAATGTTGTAGCTAATATGGATGACAGAGTTCATCAATATGTGGATAGGCTGGATCCATATCTGGTTAGAGATTGTACTATTATCGCTTTGAACAAAGATATGGACATAGCGAGGATCTAAGCTTTTTCACAGAAAATAGAAGATCAGAGGCAGAGGAGAAGAACACAGGAATTAGAAAGAGGATATTCCAAGAGGGCCAAATCTACAAGGCAGTTCATGGCATCCCAAGGAGGGTTCAGACCACATTTTTCTGCTAAACCACCTAGGCCATTATCTTCTTATTCTGCAGCTAGTGTCCCACCACAGTTCCAAGGGTCCAGAGGAAATTAATTTGGGCACGGAAGTGAGAGTCAGAGTTCACGGACAGTGGGGTACCAAGGGCAAGGGAATATGAGCCAATCGAGACCTCCTCAAGAGCCATGCAACAAATGTAGAAGGTATCATTTGGGCGCATGTTGGCTGGGGACCAATGTTTGCTTTTGGTGCGGTATGTCGGGGCATATGATGAGAGAATGCCCACGAAGGGGCATAGGGGGTATGGCACGACCTACGGGGTCATTTATTGTATCATCATTATCGATGCCTTATTCAGTAAGGGGTGCACAACCAATGGGTCGTGTTAGAGGTGATAGAAGAGCCACGAGTTCTAGCGGGGCTCAAAATCGTACGTATGCTCTAGCAGATCGACAGAATTTAGAGGTTTCCCCAGATGTGGTTACGGGTACTTTGTCTATCTTTTTATTCGATGTATATGCCTTAATTGATCTCGGTTTTACATTATCTTATGTTACTCCATTGGTTGCTGAAAAGTTTGAAAGAATACCCGAGCTGTTAGTTAAGCCATTTGAAGTGTCCACACCGGTTAGGGAATCTATTATCGCTAGAAGGGTTTACCGAAACTGCATAGTAACTGTTTGTGGTCGTGATACGATGGCTGATCTCGTGGAGTTAGAAATGGTAGATTTTGATGTTATAATGGGTATTGACTGGTTGGCGTCTTGTTATGCCACAATTGATTGCTGCATGAAAAAGGTATATTTCCATTTTCCAAATGAATAGTCCTTGAATGGAAAAGTGAAATTGGCGCTCCAAGAGGTAGATTTATTTCTTATTTTAAGGCAAGAAGAATGATTTCCAAGGGATACAAATATCATTTAGTTAGAGTAAGGGATACAGAAGCGGAGCCACCAACTCTTCACGCTGTTCCGGTGGTAAATGAATTTTCTGATGTATTTTCTGAAGATCTTCCAGGTTTGCCTCCTGAACAAGAAGTAGAGTTTGGTATTGATGTAATACCAGGCACCCAACCAATCTCTATTACTCCGAATAGAATGGCTCCAGAAGAATTACGAGAATTGAAAGAGCAATTGAAAGATTTGCTAGA
>NW_025845882.1:0-1146 GCF_002878395.1 Capsicum annuum | reverse complement strand
AAGAGGACCCACAGGACTTTATTGATCAAATTCAAAGGGCCTTAGATGTTATGCATATAACGGGTAGAGAGACAGTGGAGTTAGCGGTGTATAGATTTAAAGGGGAGGCTATATATTGGTATGAAGACTGGAAACGATCTAGGGGTATTGATGCACCCCCATCTACTTGGAAAGAGTTTAAAGAGGCATTTCTTGATCATTATCTTCCATTCGAGATTCGTCAGGCCCATGCAGATCAGTTTTTAGATCTTCGTCAGGGGAATATGAGCGTGAGGGAGTACAGTCTCCGATTTAATTCCTTGGCAAGATATGCTCCTAATATTGTAGCTACTATAGATGACAGAGTTCATCAATATGTGGATAGGCTAGATCCATATCTGGTTAGAGATTGTACTATTGCCGCTTTGAACAAAGATATGGACATAGCGAGGATCCAAGCTTTTGCACAGAAAATGGAAAATCAGAGACAGAGGAGAAGAACACAGGAATCAGAAAAAGGATATTCCAAGAGGGCCAGATCTACAGGGCAGTTCATGGCATCCCAAGGAGGGTTCAGGCCACAGTTTTCTGCTAGACTACCTAGGCCATTATCTTCTTATTCTGCAGCTAGTTCCTCACCACAGTTCCAAGGGTTCAGAGAAAATCAATTTGGGCACAGAAGTGAGAGTCAGAGTTCGCGGACAGTGGGGTACCAAGGGCAAGGGAATATGAGCCAATCGAGACCTCCTCAAGAGCCATGCAATAAATGTAAAAGGTATCATTTGGGTGCATGTCGGCTGGGGACCAATGTTTGCTTTTAGTGCGGTATGTCGAGGCATATGATGAGAGAATGCCCACGAAGGGGCATAGGGGGTATGGAATGACCTACGGGGTCATTTGTTGTATCATCATCATCAATGCCTTATTCAGGAAGGGGTGCACAACCAATGGGTCGTGTTAGAGGTGATAGAGGAGCCACGAGTTCTAGCAGGGCTCAAAATCGTACGTATGCTCTAGCAGATTGACAGAATTTAAAGGCTTCCCCAGATGTGGTTACGGGTACGTTGTCTATCTTTTTATTCGATTTATATGCCTTAATTGATCCCGATTCTACATTATATTATGTTACTCCATTGGTTGCTGGAAAGTTCAAAAGAATACCCGAAC
>NW_025845881.1:0-4545 GCF_002878395.1 Capsicum annuum | reverse complement strand
CCCCCCCAAAATGGCCATCAAAGTTTAAACGGACCACACCGGGATGATCCCCAACCTCTCTGGCATACCTTGGTTAATTTTTGGCCCACAGCACGCCTGAACCATGGGCTCATCCCCGAAATCATGGGCTATAACACACCAATTTGGCCTAAAAACTCTCCGTTCGAACCATTTCGCCTGTTTGTCCATCCAAATGGCTAGGAAAATTTAAACGGACCACAATGAGATAATCCCTAATGTTCTTGGCATGCCCAAATTGATTTTTGGCCCATAGCACACCCTGACCTCAGGCCCACCCCTATAACCATAGGCTATAGCATACTGATTTGGTCCAAAAATGCCTAATTTGCATCGTTTCACCCGTTTGTCGACCCTAATGGCCACAGAAATTTAAATAAACTACACTGAAATGATCCTTAACCTTCCTAACATGCCTTGTCAATTTTCAGCTCACACAACTCCCGGACCATGGGTCCACCCTCAAAACTATGGGCTTTAGCACACTGATTTGGCCCCAAAAATGCCCCGTTCGTGCCATTTTGCCCGTTTATCCACCCAAATTATCACAAAAATTTAAACGAAATACATCGGGTTGATCCCCAACCTCCCTGGCATGCTTTGATCAATTTTTGGCCCACAGCACGTCGAACCCTGGGCCCACCCCCAAAACCATAGGCTATAGCACACTAATTTTTCTCGAAAATGCCCTGTGAGCGTTGTTTCTCCTATTTGTCCACCCAAATAGCCATGAAAATTTAAATGAACCATACTAGGATGATCTCCAACCTCCGTTACACACCCCAATCAATTTTTGGCTAACAGCTCGCTCGAACCCCGGGTCCACCCTAAAAAATGTGGGCTATAGCACACCAATTTGGCCCAAAAATTAACCATTTTGCCCGTTTGTCCACCCAAATGACCATAAAAATTTAAACGGACCACACTGGATGATCCCCAACCTCCCTGGCACTCCTCGGTCAATTTTGGGCACACAACACACTCGGACCCCGAGCCCACCCCCAAAACCATGGGCAATAGAACACCGACTTGGCCCAAAAATGCCCCATTCACGCCGTTTCTCCTATTCATCCACTCAAATGGCCATAAAATTTTAAACGTACCACACTAGGATTATCCCCAACCTCCCTGGAATGCCTTGATTTCAGGACACAACAAGCTCGAACCCAGGTCCCTCCCCTAAAATCGTGGGCTATAGCAAACCGATTTTACCTAAAAATGCTCCATTCGTGCCGTTTCACCCATTTGTCCACCCAAATGGCCAAGAAAATTTAATCGAACCATAATGGGATGATCCCCAACCTCTCTGGCATGCCCGAATCAATTTTTGACCCACAACATGCCCGAACCACGGGTTCACCCCCAAAATCGTGGACTATAGCACACCAATTTGACCTGAAAATTCTCCATTCATGCCGTTTCACCTGTTTGTCCACCCAAATGGCCATGAAAATTTAAACGGACCACACATAAATGATCCCCTATATCCATGGCATGCCCCAATCAATTTTTACCCCACAGTGTGCCCGAACCTTGTGCACACACCCAAAATCTTAGGCTATAGCACACCACTTTAGCTCGAAAATGCCCCGTTCATACCATTTCGCCCGTTCGTCTACCCAAATGGCAAAAAAAAATTAAACAGACCATAATGGGATGATTTCCAACCTCCATAGCATTCCATGATCGATTTTTGGCCCACACCATGCCTGAACCCCTGGTCCACCCCCAAAAATTGTGGGCTATAGCACATCGACTTAGCCCAAAAATTCCTTGTTTGTTCTCTTTCTCCTGTTTGTCCACCCATATAGCTACGAAAATTTAAAAGGATCACACTAAGATGATCGCCATGCCTCGATCAATTTTTAGCCCACAGCACGCACTGACCTAGGCCCACCCTTGAAATTATGGGCTACAACACATCAATTTGGCCTAAAAATGCCCCGTTCGCGCCATTTCATCTTTTTGTCCACCCAAATAGCCACGAAAATTTAAACGAAACACATTGGGATAATCCCCAACCTACCTGGCATGCCCTGATCAATTTTTGAACAACAGTACGCCCAAACCGTAGGCCCACCCCCAAAATCAAAGTCTATAACACACCAATTTGGCCCGAATATGTCCCATTCGCACTGTTTCACCGGTTTGTCCATCCAAATGGACACAAAAATATAAACGGACCACACTGGGACGATCCCCAACCTCCCGACATGCCTCGATCGATTTTTGTCCCACAGCACGCTTGGATCCGAAGCTCACCCCCAAAACTGTGGGCTATAGCATACCGATTTATCTTTCAAATGCCTTATTTGCATCGTTTTTCCCATTTGTCCACACAAATGGCCACAAATATCTAAATGGACCATAATGGGGCAATCCCCAACCTCCCTAGCATGCCTCAGTCATTTTTTGGACCACAAAACACCCAAAACTCGTCCCCACCCATAAAACTTTGGGCTATAGTACACCAAATTAGCCTAAAAATGCTTTATTTGCGTCGTTTCGCCTGTTTATCCACCCAAATGGACACAAAAATTTAAACATACCATACTGGGACGATCCCCAACCTCCCTGGCATGCCTCGATTAGTTTTCAAATAATAATATGCCCGGAACCAGGTCCCACCCCCGAAATCGTGGGCTATGGCAAATCGATTTAGCTTGAAAATGCCCCATTTGTGCAGTTTTGCTCGTTTGTCTTAGAAAATGGCCAAGAAAATTAAATGGACAACACTGGGATAATCCCCAACCTCCCTGGCATACCCAAGTTGATATTCGACCTATAGTGCGCTTGGACCCTGGGCCCACCCCCAAAACCGTGGGCTATAGCACACCGATTTGGCCCGAAAACTCCCCATTCACACCATTTCACCTGTTTGTCTATCCAAATGGACATGAAAAGTTATACAGACTATACTGGGATGATCTCCAACCTCCCTGACATGCCTAGATTAATTTTTAGCTATAACACTCTCGAATCCCGAGCCCACCACCAAAAATATAGGTTATAGCACACCAATTTCGACCAAAAATGCCTTATACGCGTTGTTTCGCCCGTTTGTCCATCCTAATGGCCATGAAAATTTAAACGGATCATAATGGAATAATCCCCAACCTCTGTGACTTGCTCGATCAATTTTTGGCTCACAACACTTCAAAACCCTGGGCCCACCCTTGAAATCGTGGCTATAGAACACCGATTTGGCCCAAAAATGCAACGTTCGTGCTGTTTCACCCATTTTTCCACCCAACCAACCACAAAAATTTAAATGAACCATATCAGGACGATGCCCAACATCGCTGGTATGCTCCAGTCAATTTTTGGCCCACTGCATTCTCGAACCCCAAGCCCACCCCCAAAACCGTGGGATATAGAACACTGATTTGTCTAAAAAATGCCCCGTTTGTGTCGTTTCGCTTGTCCACCCAAATGGTCACGAAAATTTAAACGGACCACACTGGGACGATCGCCAGCCTCTTTGGTATGCCCTAATCGATTTCTTTCCCACAGTACGCCCAAAACCCAGGTCCACCCCTAAAATCGTGGGCTATATCACATTAATATGGCCTAAAAATTCTCCGTTTGCGCTGTTTCGCCCGTTTGTCCACCCAAATGACCACTAAAATTTAAACAGACCATACTGGGATAATCCCTAACCTCCCTAGCATGTCTTGGTTGGTTTTCAGCCCACAATACGCCCAGATCCAGAGCCCACCCCCGAAATCATGGGCTATAGAAAACCGATTTGGATCTAAAATGCCCCGTTCGCGTCGTTTTGCCCGTTGGTCCATACAAATGGCCAAGAAAATTTAAATGGACCACACTAGGATGATTCCAACCTTCCTGGCATGCCCCATCAATTTTCAACCTATAATATTCCCGTACCCTCGGCCCACCCCTAATATCGTGGTCTACAACATACCGAATTGACCTTAAAACTCCCTATTTGTGTGCTGGTTTGCCCGTTTCTCCACCCAAATGGCCACAAAAATTTAAACGGACCACACTGGGATGATTCCCAACCTCCTTGGCACACCCCAATCGATTTTATACCTATAGCACACCCAGACCTCGGGTTCACCCCCAAAATTGTAGGCTATAGCACACCGATTTAGCTCGAAAATTCCCCATTTGTGCAGTTTTGCTCATTCTCCTACCCAAATGGCCACAAAAATATCAACGGACCATGCTGGGATGATCCCTAACCTTCCTGGCACGTATTGATTGATTTCGGGGCTACAACACGCCTGAACCCAGGGTTCACCCCTAAAATCATGGGCTATAGAAAACTGATTTGGCCTAAAAATGCCCCGTTCACGCCGCTTTAGCATTTGTCCACCCAAATTGCCAAGAAAATTTAAATGAACCACACTGGGATGATTCCCAACCTCCCTGGCATACCCTTGTAAATTTTTGGCCCACAGTACGCCTGAACCACGGGCTCACCCTTGAAATCATGGGCAATAGCACACCATTTGGCCTAAAAATTCCCTGTTCATGCTGTTTCACCGATTTGTCCCCCCC
>NW_025845880.1:0-11053 GCF_002878395.1 Capsicum annuum | reverse complement strand
CGGTGTGCTATAGCCCACGGTTTTGGGGGTGGGTCTGGGGTCCGGGCATGCTGTGGACCAAAAATTGATTGAGGCATGCCAAGGAGGTGAGAGATCATCCCAGTGTGGTACGTTTATATTTTTGTTTCCATTTGGGAGGAAAAACGGGAGAAACAACATGAACGTGGCATTTTCAAGCCAAATTAATGTGCTATAGCCCACGATTTTGGGGGTGGGCTCGGGGTTTGGGCGAGTTGTAGGTCAAAAATTGATCGGTTAGTGCCAGGGAGGTTGGGGATCATCCCAGTATAGTCCATTTAAATTTTATTTGCTATTTGGGTGGAGAAAAGGGCGTAACAGAGCGAACAGGGCTTTTTGGGGCCAAATCGGTGTGCTATAGCCCACAGTTTTAGGGGTGGGCCTGGGGTCCGGGCGTGGTGTGGGCCAAAAATCGACCGGGTCATGCCAGGGTGGTTGGAGATCATCCTTTTGGTCCGTTTAAATTTTCATGGACATTTGGGTGGACAAATGGACAAACGGTGTGAAAGGGCATTTTTGGGCCAAATCGGTATGCTATTGCCTACAGTTTTAGAGGTGGGCCAAGGGTTCGAGCGTGCTGTGGGCCAAAAATCGATCGGAGCATGCCAGGGAGGTTAGAGATCATCCCAGTGTGGTACATTTTAATTTTTCTGGCAATTTGGGAAGACAAATGGGCAAAACAGTACGAACGAGGCATTTTTGGGCCAAATTGGTGTGCTATAGCCCACGGTTTTGGAGGTAGGCTCAAGGTTTGGGCGTGCTGTAGGCCAAACTTCGATCGGGGCGTGCCAGGGAGTTTGGGGATCATCCCAATATTGTTCGTTTAAATTTTCATGGCAATTTGGGAGGACAATAGGGCATAACGGAGTGAACGGGGCCTTTTCGAGCTAAATCGGTGTGCTATAGCCCACGGTTTTGGGGGTGGGCCCAGGGTCCAGGCGTGCTATGCGCTAAAAATTGACCGGGGCATGCCAGGGATGTTGTGGATCATCCCAGTGTGGTTCATTCAAATTTTTCTGGCCATTTGGGTGGACTAACGGGCAAAAAGGCGTGAACGAGGCATTTTTGGGAAAAATTGGTTTGTTATTACCCATGGTTTCGAGGGTGGGCCTGGGTACGAGCATGCTGCGGGCCGAAAATCAATCGGGGCATGTCAGGGAGGTGGGTATTATCCTAGTGTGGTCCCTCTGAATTTTTGTGGCCATTTGGGTGGACAAAGGGACAAAACGGTGCCAACGGGGCGTTTCAGGCTAAATCGGTGTGCCATAGCCCACGATTTTAGGGGTGGGCCTGGGGTTCGGGCATGCTGTGGGCCAAAAAATTAATCGGGGAATGCTAGGGAGGTTGGGGATCATCCCACTATGATCCGTTTAAATTTTTGTGGCCATTAGGTGAACAAACGGGTAAAATGGCACGAATGGGACATTTTCAGGTAAAATCAATTTGCTATAGCCCACGATTTTAGGGGTGGGCTCGAGGTTCGGGTGTACTGTGGCTAAAAATTGACCAGGGCATGACAAGGAGGTTAGTAATCGCCATATTATGGTCTGTTTAAATTTTTGTGGCCATTTGGGTTGACAAATAGGCGAAACGGCGCGAATGGGGTATTTTCAGGTTAAATCAGTATGCTATAGCCCACGGTTTCGGGGGTGGGTCGGGGGTCCGGGCGTTCTATTGTCCAAAAATCAATCGAGGCATGCCAGGGAGGTTAACGATCATCCCAGTGTGGTCCGTTTAAATTTTCGTGGCTATTTAGGTGGACAAACGGGAGAAACAGCGTGAACAAGGCATCTTCGGGCCAAATCGGTGTGCTATAGCCCATAGTTTTTGTCGTGGGCCTGGGGCCTGGGCTTGCTATGTTCCAAAATCAACCGGGGCATACCAGGGAGGTTGGAGATCATCGCAGTGTGTTCCATTTAATTTTTTGTGGCCATTTGGGTAGACAAATAGTTGAAACGATGTGAACGAGGCACTTTTTGGCCAAATCAGCATGCTATAGCCCACTATTTAAGGGGTGGACTCAGGATCAGGGCATAATATGGGTCTAAAATCGATTGGGGCATTCCAAAGAGGTGGGGAAAAACTGGTGAAATGGTGTGAATGGGCGTTTTTAGGCTAAATTGATGTGCTATGGCTCACGGTTTTGGGGCTGGGCCCGGGTTCGGGAGTTCTGTAGGCCAAAAATAAATCGAGGAGTGCCAGGAAGTTTGGGGATCAACCCAGTATGGTCTGTTTAAATTTTTGTGTCCATTTTGGTGGAGAAACGGATAAAATGGCAGAAACGGGTCATTTTCGAGCCTAATCGGAGTGCTATAGTCCCCAGTTTGAGGGGTGGGCCCGGGGTTCGAGCGTATTGTGAACCAAAAATTGAACGAGGCATGCTAGGGAGGTTGGGGATCATCTCAGTGTAGTCCAGTTAATTTTTGTGGCCATTTGGGTGGACAAACGGGGGAAACGACACAAACGAGGCATTTTCGAGCCAAATCGGTGTGTTATAGCCTATATTTTTAGGGGTGGGCCCAGATTCTGAAAGTAATATGGGTCAAAAATCGATCAGGCCATGCCAGGGAAGTTGGATATCATCCCAATATGGTTCGTTTAAAATTTTATGGCTATTTGGGTAGACAAATGGGCCAAACGAGGCATTTTCAGGCAAAATCAGTGTGCTATAGTCCACGGTTTTGTGGGTTGGCCCAGGTTTGGGTGCTTTGTGGGCCAAAAATTGTCTGGGGTATCTCGGGGAGGTTGGGGATCATCCTAGTGTGGTCCGTTTAAATTTTTGTGGCCATTGGGTGGATAAACGGACGAAATGGCATGAACAACGCATTTTTGGGCCAAATTGGTGTGCTATAGCCCATGGTTTCAGGGGTAGGCCCGGGGTCCGTTGTGCAGGGGTCAAAAATTGTCAAGGGCATGACAGGGAGGTTATTGATCATCTCAATGTGGTCCGTTTAAATTTTCATGGCCATTTGGGTTGACAAAAGGGAAAAACGATGCGAACGGGGTGTTTTCGGGTCAAATTGGTGTGCTATAGCCCACAGTTTTGGGGGTGGGCCTAGGGTTTAGGCATGCTGTTGGCCAAAAATTGAGCGGGGTATGCTACACAGGTTGGGGATCATCCCAGTATGGTCTTTTTAAATTTTCTTGACCATTTGGCTGGACAAACGAGCGAAATGGTGTGAACGAGGCATTTGTAGGCTAAATCAGTGTGCTATAGCCCACGGTTTTGGTGGTGGACCTGGGGTCTAGGTGTGTTGTGGGCCAAAAATCGACAGAGGCATGCCAGGGAGGTTTAAGATCATCCCAGTGTGGTTCATTTAAATTTTTGTGATAATTTGGGTCGACTAACGTTCAAAACGGCATGAATGAGGCATTTTCAGGCCAAATCGATGTGTTATAACCCACAGTTTAGAGGGTGGGCTCGGGTTTCGGGTGTGCTATGGGCCAAAAATTGACCAAGATATGCCAGGCAGATTGGGATCATCCCAATGTGGTCCGTTTAAATTTTTGTGGCCATTTAGGTCTACAAAAGTGCAAAACAGCACGAATGGGGTATTTTCGGTCCAAATCAGTGTGCTATAGCCTACGGTTTTGAGAGTGGACCCTGGGTCCGGGCGTGCTGTGGGCCAAAAATTGACTGGTTCATGCCAGGGAGGTTGGGGTTCATTCCAGTATGGTCCGTTTAAATTTTTATGGCTATTTGGTTGGACAAACGAGTTAAACAGCGCGAATGGGACATTTTCAAGCCAAATCAGTGTGCTATAGCCCACGGTTTTGAGGGTGGGCCAGGGGTTCGGTTGTGCTGTGGACCAAAAATTGATCGGGGCATGGCAGGGAAGTGAGAGATCATCCCAGTGTGGTACGTTTATATTTTTGTTTCCATTTTGGAGGACAAACGGGCGAAACAACACTTACTTGGCATTTTTAGGCCAAATCGATGTGCTATAGCCCATGGTTTAGGGGGTGGGCTCGGGGCTTGGGCGAGTTGTAGGCCAAAAATCAATCGGCGCGTGCCAGGAAGGTTGAGGATCATCCCAGTGTATTCCATTTAAATTTTGGTGGTTGTTTGGGTGGATAAAAAGGGCGTAACAGAGCGAACGGGGTCTTTTGGGGCCAAATCGGTGTCCTATAGCCCACAGTTTTAGGGGTGGGCTAGGGCTTCGGACGTCCTGTGGGTCGAAAATCGACCGGGTCATGCTAGGGAGGTTGGGTATCAACCTTTTTTGTCTGTTTAAATTTCCATGGCCATTTGGCTAGACAAAGGGCAAAACGGTGCGAACGGGGCATTTTCGGGCCAAATCAGTGTGCTATTGCCCACGATTTTGGGGGTGGGCCTAGGGTTCGGGCGTGCTGTGGGCAAAAAATCGATCGAAGCATGCCAAGGAGCTTGGAGATCATCCCAGTGTGGTACATTTTAATTTTTGTGTCCATTTGGGAGGACAAACGGGCAAAACAGCACGAATGTGGCATTTTCGAGCAAAATCGGTGTGTTATAGCCCACGATTTTGGGGGTGGGCTTGGGGTTTGGGCGTACTGTAGGCCCAAATTAGATCGGGGTGTTCCAGGGAGATTGGGGATCATTCCAGTGTAGTCTGTTTAAATTTTTGTGGCTATTTGGGTGGACAAAAGGGCGTAACGGAGCGAACGGGGCCTTTTCGAACCAAATTTGTGTGCTATAGCCCATATTTTGGGGGTGGGCCCAGGGTACAGGCCTACTATGGGCCAAAAATTGACCGGGGCATGCCGGGGAGGTTGGGGATCATCCTAGTGTTGTTCGTTTAAATTTTCTGGGCCATTTGGGTGGACAAACGGGCAAAACGACGTGAACGAGGAATTTTTGAGAAAAAATGGTATGTTATTTCCCATGGTTTTAGGGGTGGGCCTCAGTTACGAGTGTGCTGAGGGCCTAAAATCAATCGGGGCATTTCAGGGAGGTGAGGATTATCCCAGTGTGGTCCGTTTAAATTTTCGTGGCTATTTAGGTGGACAAACGGGAGAAACAGGGTGAACAAGGCATCTTCGGGCCAAATCGGTGTGCTATAGCCCATAGTTTTTGTCGTGGGCCTGGGGCCTGGGCTTGCTATGTTCCAAAATCAACCGGGGCATACCAGGGAGGTTGGAGATCATCGCAGTGTGTTCCATTTAATTTTTTGTGGCCATTTGGGTAGACAAATAGTTGAAACGATGTGAACGAGGCACTTTTTGGCCAAATCAGCATGCTATAGCCCACTATTTAAGGGGTGGACTCAGGATCAGGGCATAATATGGGTCTAAAATCGATTGGGGCATTCCAAAGAGGTGGGGAAAAACTGGTGAAATGGTGTGAATGGGCGTTTTTAGGCTAAATTGATGTGCTATGGCTCACGGTTTTGGGGCTGGGCCCGGGTTCGGGAGTTCTGTAGGCCAAAAATAAATCGAGGAGTGCCAGGAAGTTTGGGGATCAACCCAGTATGGTCTGTTTAAATTTTTGTGTCCATTTTGGTGGAGAAACGGATAAAATGGCAGAAACGGGTCATTTTCGAGCCTAATCGGAGTGCTATAGTCCCCAGTTTGAGGGGTGGGCCCGGGGTTCGAGCGTATTGTGAACCAAAAATTGAACGAGGCATGCTAGGGAGGTTGGGGATCATCTCAGTGTAGTCCAGTTAATTTTTGTGGCCATTTGGGTGGACAAACGGGGGAAACGACACAAACGAGGCATTTTCGAGCCAAATCGGTGTGTTATAGCCTATATTTTTAGGGGTGGGCCCAGATTCTGAAAGTAATATGGGTCAAAAATCGATCAGGCCATGCCAGGGAAGTTGGATATCATCCCAATATGGTTCGTTTAAAATTTTATGGCTATTTGGGTAGACAAATGGGCCAAACGAGGCATTTTCAGGCAAAATCAGTGTGCTATAGTCCACGGTTTTGTGGGTTGGCCCAGGTTTGGGTGCTTTGTGGGCCAAAAATTGTCTGGGGTATCTCGGGGAGGTTGGGGATCATCCTAGTGTGGTCCGTTTAAATTTTTGTGGCCATTGGGTGGATAAACGGACGAAATGGCATGAACAACGCATTTTTGGGCCAAATTGGTGTGCTATAGCCCATGGTTTCAGGGGTAGGCCCGGGGTCCGTTGTGCAGGGGTCAAAAATTGTCAAGGGCATGACAGGGAGGTTATTGATCATCTCAATGTGGTCCGTTTAAATTTTCATGGCCATTTGGGTTGACAAAAGGGAAAAACGATGCGAACGGGGTGTTTTCGGGTCAAATTGGTGTGCTATAGCCCACAGTTTTGGGGGTGGGCCTAGGGTTTAGGCATGCTGTTGGCCAAAAATTGAGCGGGGTATGCTACACAGGTTGGGGATCATCCCAGTATGGTCTTTTTAAATTTTCTTGACCATTTGGCTGGACAAACGAGCGAAATGGTGTGAACGAGGCATTTGTAGGCTAAATCAGTGTGCTATAGCCCACGGTTTTGGTGGTGGACCTGGGGTCTAGGTGTGTTGTGGGCCAAAAATCGACAGAGGCATGCCAGGGAGGTTTAAGATCATCCCAGTGTGGTTCATTTAAATTTTTGTGATAATTTGGGTCGACTAACGTTCAAAACGGCATGAATGAGGCATTTTCAGGCCAAATCGATGTGTTATAACCCACAGTTTAGAGGGTGGGCTCGGGTTTCGGGTGTGCTATGGGCCAAAAATTGACCAAGATATGCCAGGCAGATTGGGATCATCCCAATGTGGTCCGTTTAAATTTTTGTGGCCATTTAGGTCTACAAAAGTGCAAAACAGCACGAATGGGGTATTTTCGGTCCAAATCAGTGTGCTATAGCCTACGGTTTTGAGAGTGGACCCTGGGTCCGGGCGTGCTGTGGGCCAAAAATTGACTGGTTCATGCCAGGGAGGTTGGGGTTCATTCCAGTATGGTCCGTTTAAATTTTTATGGCTATTTGGTTGGACAAACGAGTTAAACAGCGCGAATGGGACATTTTCAAGCCAAATCAGTGTGCTATAGCCCACGGTTTTGAGGGTGGGCCAGGGGTTCGGTTGTGCTGTGGACCAAAAATTGATCGGGGCATGGCAGGGAAGTGAGAGATCATCCCAGTGTGGTACGTTTATATTTTTGTTTCCATTTTGGAGGACAAACGGGCGAAACAACACTTACTTGGCATTTTTAGGCCAAATCGATGTGCTATAGCCCATGGTTTAGGGGGTGGGCTCGGGGCTTGGGCGAGTTGTAGGCCAAAAATCAATCGGCGCGTGCCAGGAAGGTTGAGGATCATCCCAGTGTATTCCATTTAAATTTTGGTGGTTGTTTGGGTGGATAAAAAGGGCGTAACAGAGCGAACGGGGTCTTTTGGGGCCAAATCGGTGTCCTATAGCCCACAGTTTTAGGGGTGGGCTAGGGCTTCGGACGTCCTGTGGGTCGAAAATCGACCGGGTCATGCTAGGGAGGTTGGGTATCAACCTTTTTTGTCTGTTTAAATTTCCATGGCCATTTGGCTAGACAAAGGGCAAAACGGTGCGAACGGGGCATTTTCGGGCCAAATCAGTGTGCTATTGCCCACGATTTTGGGGGTGGGCCTAGGGTTCGGGCGTGCTGTGGGCAAAAAATCGATCGAAGCATGCCAAGGAGCTTGGAGATCATCCCAGTGTGGTACATTTTAATTTTTGTGTCCATTTGGGAGGACAAACGGGCAAAACAGCACGAATGTGGCATTTTCGAGCAAAATCGGTGTGTTATAGCCCACGATTTTGGGGGTGGGCTTGGGGTTTGGGCGTACTGTAGGCCCAAATTAGATCGGGGTGTTCCAGGGAGATTGGGGATCATTCCAGTGTAGTCTGTTTAAATTTTTGTGGCTATTTGGGTGGACAAAAGGGCGTAACGGAGCGAACGGGGCCTTTTCGAACCAAATTTGTGTGCTATAGCCCATATTTTGGGGGTGGGCCCAGGGTACAGGCCTACTATGGGCCAAAAATTGACCGGGGCATGCCGGGGAGGTTGGGGATCATCCTAGTGTTGTTCGTTTAAATTTTCTGGGCCATTTGGGTGGACAAACGGGCAAAACGACGTGAACGAGGAATTTTTGAGAAAAAATGGTATGTTATTTCCCATGGTTTTAGGGGTGGGCCTCAGTTACGAGTGTGCTGAGGGCCTAAAATCAATCGGGGCATTTCAGGGAGGTGAGGATTATCCTAGTGTGGTCCATTTAAATTTTTGTGGCCATTTGGGTGGACAACGTGACAAAATAGTACAAACGGGGCATTTCGGGCTAAATCAGTGTTTTATAGCCCACGATTTTGGGGGTGGGCTCAGGGTACGGACGTGTTGTAGGCCAAAAAATTGATCGGGGCATGCTACAGAGGTTGAGAATCATCCCAGTGTGGTCCGTTTAAAATTTTGTGGCCATTAGGTGAACAAACGGGCAAAATGGCACGAACGGGATATTTTCAGGTAAAATCGATGTGCTATATCCCACAGTTTTGGGGGTGGTCCAGGGGTCCGGGTGTGTTGGGGCCAAAAATTGACCATGGAATGATAGAGAGGTTAGTGATCGCCATAGTATGGTCCATTTAAATTTTTATGGCAATTTGAGTTGACAAATGGATGAACCGTTGCGAACAGGGCATTTTTGGGTTAAATCGGTGTGCTATAACCCACAGTTTTAGGGGTGGGTTGGGGGTATGGGTGTGATATGGGCCAAAAATCAATCGAGGCATGCCAGGGAGGTTAGGGATCAACCCATTGTGATCCGTTTAAATTTTTGTGGCCATTTGGGTGGGCAAATGGGAGAAACAGCGTGAACGAGGCATTTTCAGGCCAAATCGGTGTGCTATAGCCCATGGTTTTGGGGGTGGGCCTGGGGTCTGGGCGTGATATGGGCTAAAAATCGACCGGGGCATGCCAGGAGGGTTGAGGATTGTTCTAATATGTTCCTTTTAATTTTTTGTGGCCATTTGGATAGACAAACGGTTCAAACGGTGCGAACGGGGCATTTTTGGGCTAAATCAGCGTGCAATAGCCCACAATTTCAGAGGTGGTCTCGAGATTCGGGCATACTATGGGTCAAAAATCGATTGGGGAATGCCAAAGTGGTAGGGACAAACAGGTGAAACGGTGCAAACAGGCATTTTTAGGCTAAATTGATTTGCTATGGCCTATGGTTTTGGGGTTGGGCCTGAGTTTGGGTGTTTTTTAGGCCAAAAATCAACCGAGGAGTGCTAGGGAGGTTGGGGATCATCCCAGTGTAGTCTGTTTAAATTTTTGTGTCCATTTTGAAGGATAAACGGGCAAAACGACGGAAACGGCGCATTTTCGAGCCTAATCGGGGTGCTATTGCCCCAATTTCGGGGGTGAGCCCGGGGTCCGGGCGTGTTGTAGGCCCAAAATTGACCGAGGCATGGCAGGGAGGTTGGGGATCATCCCAGTGTGGTCGGTTTAAATTTTTGTGGCCATTTGGGGGTGGGCTCGGGGTCAGGAAGTACAGTGGGCAAAAAATCGAAAAGGCCATGCCAAAGTGGTTGGGATCATACCAGTGTGGTTCATTTAAATTTTTGTGGACATTTGGGTAGGTAAATGGGCCAAACGACGTGAACGAGGCATTTTTGGGTAAAATCAATATGTATAGTCCACGGTTTTGTGGGCTGGCCCAGGTTTGGGTGCTCTGTGTGCCACAAATTGACCGGGGTATCCCAAGGAGGTTGGGGATCATCCCAGTGTGGTCCTTTTAAATTTTTGTGGCCATTGGATGGACAAACGGGTGAAACGGCACGAACAGGGCATTTTTGGGCCAAATAGGTGTACTATAGCCCATGGTGAAAAATTGTCTAGGGCAAGACAGGGAGGTTAGTAATAATCCCACTGTGGTCCGTTTAAATTTTCGTGGCCATTTGGGTTGACAAATGGGCGAAACGATGTGAACGGGGAATTTTCAAGTCAAATTGGTGTGTTATATAGCCCACGGTTTTGGTGGTGGACCCGGGTTATAGGTGTGCTGTTGGCCAAAAATTGACCAGGGCATGCTAGGTAGGTTAGGGATCATCCCAGTGTGGTCCGTTTATATTTTCGTGACTATTTGGCTGGACAAACGAGCGAAATGGCGTGAACGAGGCATTTTTATGCCAAATTAGTGTGCTATAGCCCACGGTTTTGGTGGTGGGCCTGGGTTCTAGGTGTGTAGTGGGCCAAAAATCGACAGGGGCGTGCCAAGGAGGTTGGGGATCATCCCAGTGTGGCCCGTTTAAATTTTTGTGACCATTTAGATTGACTAACATGTGAAACGGCACGAATAGGGCATTTTCAGGCCAAATCATTGTTCTATAGCTCACGGTTTAAAGGGTGGGCCCAAGGTCTGGGTGTGCTGTGGGCAAAAAATTGACAAAGAAATGCTAGGCAGGTTAGGGATCATCTAAGATTGACAAAGAAATGCTAAGCAGGTTATGGATCGTCTAAGTGTGGTTCGTTTAAATTTTTGTTGCCATTTGGGTCAACAAAAGGGCAGAACGGCACGAATGAGGAATTTTTGGGCCAAATCGGTGTGCTATAGCCCATGATTTTGGGGGTGGGCCCGGGGTCCGGGCGTGCTGTTAGCCAAAAATCAACCGGCACGTGCGAGGGAGGTTGAGGTTCATCCCAGTATGGTCCGTTTAAATTTTTATGGCTATTTGGGTGGACAAACAGGTGAAACAGCGCAAACGGGGCATTTTCGGGCCAAATCAATGTGCTATAGCCCATGGTTTCGGAATTAGGCCCAGGTCTGAGCGTGCTGTGGGCCAAAAATTGATCGAGGCATGCCAGGGAGGTTGGGTATAATCCCAGTGTGGTCCATTTAAATTTTCGTGGCCATTTCTATGGACAAACGAGTGAAACGGCACGAACGAGGAATTTTTCAGCTAAATTGGTGTGCTATAGCCCATGGTTTCGATGGTGGGCCTAGTTTTTGTGCTTGTTGTAGGCCGAAAATAGATCGGGGCAAACCAGGGAAGTTGGAGATTATCCCAGTATGGTCTGTTTAAATTTTTGTGGCCATTTGGGTGGACAAATGGGTGAAACAGTGCG
>NW_025845879.1:0-2209 GCF_002878395.1 Capsicum annuum | reverse complement strand
TACGAATAGGAATTTAATGTTAAAATTAGCAATATGTAATGTGCTATGTAGATGAATATACGTACGCATTTAAAGAATATTATTATAAAGGAACATATAATATAGAAGAAAGTAAAGAAATAAGAAAATTATATTTTAGTAAATTACCTGAACCATTTTGTTCAAAAATAATAAAGAGTTGGGATGAAGCAAAAATAGTAGATAACCTAGGAGCAAGAATAAAATTTTTACAACAATGGTATAGAAATCTATGTGAAAAATATAGAGAAGAAATAAAAATGGAAAAAACATTAATAAAAAATTTAGCATGTTGTAAAGATAAAATAACACCTCAATTTGGATATGAAGAAGATATTATAAGAAAAGAAAAAGACATAAGAAATATAAAAAATACAAAAAATCAAAATATAACTATAAGAAACCAAGAAAAAAATATTATGTAAAAAATTATAAACATAAAAGACTATCTAGAAAAAAGAAATCTATAAAAGAATGTACTTGTTATAATTGTGGAAAATTAAGACGTTTAGCTAGAGATTGTAAATTACCAAAAAACCCAAAAAATAATCAAATATCAAAAATAAAAATAGAAAATATAGAATATATGCAGATAGATTATATAGATTATGAATTAGAAAGTGAAGATAGTATATATGAAATTTCAGAGAAGGAAACAGATAATGAAATAGATAGTGAATTAGATGAATCAAATGATTGAAGAAGATATAAAAATGAACTAAATAACTGAAGAAGATATAAATATAATAACAAAGGAAGAATATTTAAATGAAGAAGTAACAGATCAAAAAATAATATTTGACAGTAATATATTTAACGAAATAAAAGAAAAAGAGTTAGACTTAAGTGTAGAAAAAATATTTAAAATACCAATAATAAAAAATATATTTAGTAGAAAAAGGAAAGAATACTATGTAGTAAGCCAAAAAGAACATGTAATAGACTGTAGATATGCAAAAGGAAGAGTTAGCATACCACTAGTAACAAAAAAAATAATTAATAAAGAAATAAACGATATAAAAAGTAAAGACCCAATAAAATATGTACACCTTGTAGGAACAGAGATATTAATAAAAGCATATTTTAGAGAAGGAATAGATACACCAATAGAATTATATTTAGCAGATGATAGAATTATAAAACCTATAGAAAAAAGTATAATAACCGCTATAAAAGGAAATTTAATATACCAAAAATTTAAATTTATAATAAGTGTGAATTATTCAGTAGAAATAACAGATAAAAATATAGATAAATCATTAGTATTATATTGAAAAATATCAAGAATAAAACTAACCCCAGGATGTAAAATATTTACAGCAAGGTGTAAAAATCTATATGTACTAACAACAAAACATAAAATAGCAGGAAAAAATAAAATTAATAAAAAACAAATAGAAAGTCCTTTTGAACAATTCGTAAAAACAATTGATAATAATGGCTATAGTTACAAAAATATAAATATAGAAGAAGATTTAGAAATAATTAATGATAGGATAAGTACATCAAAAATAATAGGTCATGAAAAACCAGAATCATCAAGTTCATCAAAAAGAACAAGTTATGAAATAATTTCAACAGTTAATTTAAATCAATATTATCTAACAGGAACAATAAACGAAAAAGAATATTTAATACTCTTAAACACAGGACAAGAAGAAAATTATATAGCAAAATATCTAGTAAAAAATGAAGAAATAAAATCTGATAGTGATATATGCCCATATCTACCAAGGAGTCTAATAAACATTAAAGATACGGCAGAAAAAGAATAATAATAGGAGTTAGAAAAATAAAAATAGAATTTGAAATAAAGGAAAAGCAGACATAATATTAGGAATAAAATGGTTATCTTTAATGTTTACTTGCATTTCTTCGTGAGCTATTTGGTTATCTTTAATAAAAGCAGACATAAATAAAGATAACCATTTTATTCCTAATATTATGTCTGTTTTTTGCATTTCTTTCTTTATTTCAAATTCTATTTTTATTTTTCTAACTCCTATTATTATTTCTTTTTCTGTCGTATCTTTAATATTTATTGGACTCCTTGGTAGATCTGGGCATATATCACCATTAGATATTTTTTCTTCACTTTTTACTAGATATGTTGCTATATAATTTTCTTCTTGTCCTGTATTTAAGAGTATTAAATATTCTTTTTTATTTATTGTTCCTGTTATATAATATT
>NW_025845878.1:741-1275 GCF_002878395.1 Capsicum annuum | reverse complement strand
GAAAAATAACTTGCACCTTGCAATTGGTCAAACAAATCATCTATTCTCAGAATGGGGTACTTATTTTTTACGGTGACTTTATTCAGTTGGCGGTAATTAATACACATACGCAAAGAGCCATCTTTCTTTCTCACAAACAACACAGGAGTACCCTAAGGAGACACACTGGGCCTTATGAAACCCTTATCTAGTAGATCTTTGAGTTGCTCTTTCAACTTCTTAAGTTCTGTAGGGGCCATACGATAAGGAGGAATAAAAAAGGGCTGACTACCGAGAAGAAGATCAATCCCGAACTCTATCTTTCTTCTTAATCTTGTCTGCCTCAATCTGTTGGGCATGAGTCATCAGCTTAGAAAGATTCATCTCACTATTCAGCATAGCAGACCTACACTCCTTAACCACATAACTAGACACTCCAGTCACAAACTTACTCATACTAGCCCGATTATCAGCCACTAAGTCAGGAGCATACTTGGCCAACTGATTGAACTTTAGACAATACTCCCTAACAGTCATAGAGCCCTGTCACAGGTT
>NW_025845878.1:0-641 GCF_002878395.1 Capsicum annuum | reverse complement strand
GTCCAGTCACAAACTTACTCATACTAGCCCGATTATCAGCCACTAAGTCAGGAGCATACTTGGCCAACTGATTGAACTTTAGACAATACTCCCTAACAGTCATAGAGCCCTGTCACAGGTTCATAAACTTTTCCACCTTCGCCTCCCTCATCTCCAAAGGGAAAAACTTATCCAGGAATGCATCCTAAAACTCTTGCCAAGTAGTAGGGACAGCTCCCTCGCCTCTAACTTTCCTCTAAGTAACAACCCAGTCATAAGCAAGGTCTTTCAACCTATATGCAGCCAACTCCATACTATGTTCCTCAGATACATACATCACCTGAGTAATCTTCCACACCTCCTCTAAAAACAACTGTGGATCCTCATCAGACTTGGACCCATAGAATTTCGGCGGATTCATCCGCATGAAGTCATGGACCCTGGCAGCAGCTGATCCACCTCCCTGTTGCTGTGGAGTCGGGGCTGAGTTGGCCTGAACATTTGCAGTAATAGCTTGGGCCAGCGCCTGAAAGGCTGCTCGAAATTCAGTATGAGACATATTTTCATTCAATGGGTTAGCGGGTTGAGGTTGCTGACCATCATTATTTATTTTCACTCGAAGTGGAGGCATATTTCTGAAAGAGGAGAGCACGAATCAATAG
>NW_025845877.1:4082-4766 GCF_002878395.1 Capsicum annuum | reverse complement strand
CATCATAATCATGAGAGGATGAAATAAGTACAATAACACGTGTGAGTCATCATATAATTTGTCAATCACTTTATGTTTATCAAGAATATCAATTCTCATAATGTAAATATCATTTAAATCTTTCGAAAGAATAACTTTCACAATTTCACTTTCAAATCACTTCACCATTCACCATAGACATAAGGAAACACACACACACTGGGAGATCCTATAACTGACATAAACCATGTGAGCTACATGGAGTCCAATATGCTACCCACGTTGGGGAGATCCGTCCTATCCTTGCCATCGGAGTTGGACTATCGATATCAAATCCACACAAACTAGTGATCACTATATAAATCAGCCTCAGGCTCACTCCTACGGGGGCACGTAGTTATAGGGAAGTAAGGTCGCTTTATAACTCCCACTCGGTGCTAAAGATTTCTCCCGAACTTAGCTCAGATCATTTCAAAGACAATCCACAACAAAACAATTTCAGTAATATATAAATATACATCTGGAGCCATCATGCTTCTCATTTATCAAAATCAACCACGTTGTGGATTTTTTTCACACTCGCGTTCAAAACAACTCCATTATGACCAAAAGGTCAAATCATTCAAAATATCTCAAATATTCAACATCAACGTGCTTATAACACACACTTTCTCAAAAAAAACACAATTTCCAATGGGGATTCAC
>NW_025845877.1:0-3982 GCF_002878395.1 Capsicum annuum | reverse complement strand
ATAAGATATGGGTTCATGCTTCAAATTCATAAAAAATCAAATAAAAAATCATGCCTTTGTAAAGAAAATTACTTTTGGGCATAAGAACGAAAGAGAGTTCTTGTTGAAAAACCCCACATACCTTGAATGATGAACTTTAGATCGATACTCATTTTTGAGATGTTAATCGTGCCTTTGAATGATGGTTCTTGGTGTTCTTGAACTAGGAACTTGGAATCTTGAATAAATTTGCAGAATTAATGGTGAACTTTGGAGGTTCTTGAAGTTCTTGACCTAGGAACTTGGAATCTTGAATAAATTTGCAGAATTAATGGTGAACTTTGGAGGTCCTTGAAGTTGGATGTCGAAGCTTAAGGTTTTCTTTTTGAGGGAATTTGATGAAATATAACATATTATGCTTCTAATAGGCTTCAATATAGGGTTTGGACGGATTTTGGGTAAGGGAGAATGACCAAAACGCCCCTAAAAATCAAATAATTCTTGAAGGTGGATTGTTTTGATAGTCTGAAGTAGTCAACCATAACGTTTATTCCGCTATCCAAATTGGATGAAACCAATTTCATTAGAAAGAGGACTCTCATATCTTTCCATTGATATATAGTATCTCACCCAGATCATTGTGTACGAGGAGTTATGATTATTTGAAGTTGACCCAAAAATTCACTTTTGATAGGCTGAAGTAGATCGACCATAACTTTTTGCTCCGATGGATAAATTGGATGAAACCAATTTCATTGGAAAGAGGAATTGCATAGATTTCCATTGATATATCATAGATCACCTAGATCATTATATAAAAGGACTTCTGATCATTTAAAGTTGGAACAAAAATACGTCAGGTCTCGGTACTTTTTCCTGCACATTTTACTGTTCATTACTATTCACGGTTCGATCCGGGTGTCCATTTTGGATGATCCACACATCGTTGGAAAGCTTATTCAATATTCTACGTAATGGTGGGTCATAATCTAAGACATTCCACACGAAAAATTTATAATTCATTCTATAAGATAGAACCCAACACGTTTACGCACAAAATTTCAACGAAAAATTTCCCGGGGTATTACTCATCCCCCTGTTGGAAACATTCGTCCTCAAATAATAATAGACAAGACAAGATTAGATAGGGAATAAAGAATAGAAATGAAACCATTTGTTATACTCATCACCACACCGTTTCTCACTCCGAATGCAACATAGAATGCATAAATTCAAGAAACTACATCTGAACACATAATAAATGACAGCTGAACTACTGCAACTTTTATCAAAAGTGCATGATTTAGGAATGAACGGTACCTTTGTCTTGATCGGAGTTTGTGGAAAATAGGTGCGGGTACTTGGATCGCATATCCGCCTCAACTTCCCAAGTAGCACCCTCAACAGATTGGTTTCGCCACAACACCTTGACCAAGGGAACTTCTTTGTTCCTTAGTCTTCGGACACTGAAATCAAGAATTTCAACAGGAATCTCATCAAAATAAAGATTTTTCTTGAATGACAGCATTCACAGAGGAATCCACTACCACAGCATCGCTAATATGCTTTCTAAGCATGGAGACATTGAATATTGGATGAACAGAGGACAACTCAGAAGGCAACTCGACCTCATAAACTACCTTACCAACACGGCTAAGAATTTTGTGAGGACCAACATAACGGGGACTAAGCTTCCCCTTCCTTCTGAATCTCTTCTCCCCCCTCATGGTTGAAATTTTCAGTTACACTAGTTCACCAACTTCAAACTCAAGGTCTCTCCTTCTAACATCCGCATATAACTTCTGATGACTCTGCACAGTTTTCAACCTTTCCCTAATTAACTTAAATGTTTCCATAGCCTCAAATACCGATTCAAGACCACTCACAGCCGCTTCACCAACCTCGAACCAACCTATGGGTGATCTACACTTCCTCCCATATAAGGCTTCAAACGGAGCCATGCCAATACTAGAGTGGAAACTATTATTGTAAGCAAACTCTATCAACAGTAAGTAAGTGATCATCCCAACTTCCCTTAAAGTCAAGTGCACAAGCTCTCAACATATCCTCTAAGGTCTGGATGGTCCGCTCAGCCTGACCATCGGCCTGTGGATGAAAAGCAGAACTCAAAAGAACTTGGGTACCAAGACCCTTCTGAAAAGCTTTCCAAAATTCCAAAGTGAACTGAGTACCCCTATCCGAAATGATAGATAAGGGAACTCCATGCAGTCTGACTAGCTCTCAAATATATAATCTAGCATAATCCTCAGCAGTATATGAAGTATGAACAGGCAAGAAATGAGCAAACTTAGTCAACCTATCAACCGTAACCCAAATGGAATCATAATGGCGTCGGGAAGGAGGTAATCCAATCACGAAGTCCATATTTATCTCTTCCCACTTCCAGGTGGGAATACTAAACTCTTGCATCATACCACTAGGTCTTTGGTGTTTAACCTTAACCTGTTGGCATGTTGCACACTTAGCTACAAACGCTGCTATATCTTTCTTCATGCCACTTCACCAATAGATTTTTCGCAAGTCTCGATATATCTTGGTGGCACCAGGATGAATAGAATATCGCGCCCCGTGCGTTTTAGCCATAATTCTCTATCTCAGATCATTAATATTCGGGACACACAATCTACCCTGCAATCTGAACACACCATCTCCCTCTTGGGAGAAAACCTCTACTTTTTGTTCCTTGATTGACTCCTTCAGTCTGACCAAACTAGCATCTAAGTATTGCTTTTCCTTCACTTCTGAAGCCAAGGAGGATTCGGAACTACTCTGAACCCCTATACTACCTTTAGCAGAGTTAAACAACCTAACCCCCAATCTAGCCAAACGATGTACATCACGAGCCAACTCTTTCTTACCTTCTACCACATGCGAAACACTACCCATGGACACTCTACTTAGGGCATCCTCCACAACATTAGCCTTGCCGAGATGGTACAGCACACTCATATCATAGTCCTTTAATAATTCTAACTATCGTCTCTGCCTAAGATTCAATTCTCTCTGGGTAAAAACATACTGCAGAATATTATGATCAGTGAAAACATCAACATTAACACCATACAAAATAGTGTCTCCATATTTTCAGAGCAAACACAACAGCAGCCAACTCAAGGTCATGGTTGGGGTAATTTTTCTCATAGGGTTTCAACTGTCTAGAAGCATAAGCTATCACCTTACCCTTCTGCATCAATATGCAACCCAACCCAACTCTCGAAGCATCACAGTACACCACAAAACCATCAACACCATCAGGCAAAGTCAAAACAGGGGCTTAAGTGACTCGAGTCTTCAACTCCTGAAAACTCTTCTCACAAGATTCGGACCACAAGAACTTTACTTTCTTTTGGGTCAACCAAGTCATAGGAGACGCTATAGAGGAAAACCCTCAACAAAACTGCGGTAATAGCCAGCTAAACCTAAGAAACTTCGGATATCAGTAGGAGAAATAGGTCTAGGCCAATTTCTAACAGCTTTGGTCTTTTGGGGATCAACTTTACTACCCTTGGAAGAAATGATATGACCCAGAAAAGCAACTGACCTTAGCCAAAACTCACACTTACTGAACTTGGAAAAAAACTTGTGATCTCTAAGGGTTTGCAAGATAGTTCAGAGATGATCAGAATGTTCATCGTCACTACGGGAGTACACCAGTATATCATCGATGAACACTATGACAAACATATCCAGATATGGTCTGAACACTCAATTCATGAGGTCCATGAAAGCTGCTGGGGAATTAGTTAACCTGAAAGACATAACAAGAAACTCAAAATGGCCATAACGAGTTTGGAAAGCAGTTTTTGGGATGTCACACTCCCTAAATTTGAGTTGATGATAGCCGGAACCAAGGTCTATCTTTGAGAAATAACTTGCCCTGTGCTATTGGTCAAACAAATTATCTATTCTTGGAAGGGGGTACTTATTTTTTACGATGACTTTATTCAGTTAGCGGTAATCAATGCACATACGCAAAGAGCCA
>NW_025845876.1:0-1166 GCF_002878395.1 Capsicum annuum | reverse complement strand
TCCTGAGAAAGATTTTAAAACCAAAGAAAACGGACATAACGAGACCACGACGTTAAAACGACTTAATCTTTATAAAAAAAAAGTTCTATGTAAAATCTTATATATTTTCTAAAATAAATCCTTAAAAATTTTTATTTAACCCCTTTTTCAGATCAATTAATTCACTTAAAAGCCGGTCAACATTCGATATAGCGTTTCCTATAATGCAACAAGTAGCACATAAAATGTACATGATGGTCTCAAAAGGTGACACTTGACCTAGACGGACCCGACCCCAGGGTCAAGCCCCACTAAGTGAAAAATACACGTGGTACAAATAGAACGCAGTCTATTAGGGATAGCCATGTCTAAGTTCCAGTTATGTTAGGTTTGACCTGGTGGAGTTAGGTATCTAGATTGTCAATGAAACGAACGGACAACTCGAGTCGGCAAGGGACAGCTTTACCGGTAGCAGGGCTTTCCGACCTCACTGTTGGTCCCTTTCCGTCCTAAATCATGGGTGACTACAGAATCCTTCCCAGGAGCGTTGCCGCATCTCTGGTATCTCAAGCTCGGGAGCGTATACCACATCTCCGAATATACAGTATCTCAGAAGACTCAGATGGGTGTACGAGAGAAGGCAATTTATATTGCAATTCAAATAATATCAAAGCGATAAACATGTAGGCAAAGAACGCATTTAGGCCAACAATATACAATATCAAAATTAAATAAAGCCAATTAAGTCAATATAAAAGCTCGAATTCTAGTTAAGTCCCCAGCAGAGTCGCCATCTGTCATACCCCTATTTTTCACCGCGTCCGACCCCGCTAGGGAATTGGTTTTAGAGAAAATGGGGTTTTCCAATTAAAGTGACGTTTTGAAAAGGGATTACTTTACTTACAGAGTCGCCACTTGGAATTGAGTTTGGGTGTTCCAAGTCACCTTATTGAATCCCTATTCAACAGGAAATGACTCTTCAATTTTTATTTTTTCGTCTGCGAACTAGAAATCCGGATAAGGAATTCTGTTGACCTAGGGGAAGGTGTTAGGCACCCCTCGAATCCCGTGGTTCTAGCACGGTCGCTTTAATGACTTACGTCCGACTTAAATTAATTTTTTTTTTAGGATTTATAATATTTGTTAACCTAAAAGTTGTTTGCCTCCCGCTTTTAATTTATTTTGAA
>NW_025845875.1:0-1228 GCF_002878395.1 Capsicum annuum | reverse complement strand
GATGATGTATCTTATTTATTGTTTGGGGCATAGACAAGTAGTGTCTCGAAGTTTAAGTTTTTTCGTTGTATCTTGTATGTTAGAAAATGCTTCTATTCCTATCTTCCGTAAAATCATATTTCATGATTGTACCGATGTAAATCAGGCTTATTATCACCTTATAAACTCATGCCTTATGTTTTGATGATCATGATCCCTAGAAATCATGTGCAAGGTCATCTCTATATTAATCCTTATCATCTCATTTTTCATGCTTATACAATTGTCTAGGGGATTATCATAAAGCTCTTTTGATGCCTTTTCATATTCCACTAAGGGAAAGAAACTATTCAATGCGAGGTTACATTACTTACTTCATACTCTTAGAGCTTAAAAAAGATCTTACCCATTATTCGGGAATGAATGATCCCTAGGGAGAGATAATGTAACACCCCACACTTTCGAGCTAGACTTTGAAGCGTCATTCTTATGTGTCCAAACTATAATCTCATGCTTTACTTTTGAATTCATATGTCATGATCTTTATCCTAGTGTATAAAGTACTTTCGAGGTTAAAAATATTCATAGGAATCACTTAGAATAAAGTTGAGATAAGACACTTTGATTTGGCCAAAGTTTGTTATTTGATTCTACAAGGATCTACTTTGAATGTGTATAACTTTTTATATACATAGAATTTTGCAGCATAAGACCCACCAAGTTGGAGATAATTGAATTAGATTTCGGATAATACTAATTTAGCCTTAATCCGATACCCGAATGAAAAGTTATATTCATGCAAAGGGTTGTACGTCGCCTGACAAATTGCAATGGGCCACTGGAAAGGGTGTGCAATTGGCCATGTGACACCCACCTTGACTTGGGCGATCTTCTGGGCGTCACCTGGGTCATTTCACAAGCCAAAAGTTCTCCATTTTTGTGTTATTTAAAGGTCAATAAAGTCCTTTCACGTCCCATTCAGTCCCTAAACACTTATAGACAAATTACAACACTTATTCACGTTATTTCCCCTTCAAAAATCCCTAGTTCATCTTCCTTAAGCACAAGAGGGGAAAACTACCCAGGGTTAAGGAATTCAAGCTTCGGGGGTCCAGTTTTTCTACATTCTCTTTGATTTCTCTCCGTCAAAAGGTACGTCGGGCTATCCTAAATTTCACGGGCATAAGTTTTAAAGGTTTTATAGGATCCAAAGTATAAATGTACACACGTATCATGAGATTTGAGATTG
>NW_025845874.1:801-1010 GCF_002878395.1 Capsicum annuum | reverse complement strand
AGAATAAAAGATTTATACAATCAGATGATTTTTTATTTATTTCCATACTTATAATGTTTGACCTTAAAATTAAGGTAACTGACCATAACTTCACTTTCTAATCCACTGATCTAGTTAATAATAATAATAATAATAATAATAATAATAATAATAATAATAATAATAATAATAATAATAATACTAATAATAATAATAATAATAATAATAAT
>NW_025845874.1:0-701 GCF_002878395.1 Capsicum annuum | reverse complement strand
ATGTCATAGCAAGATTAAAATAGAAAAAGGAGGACAACTATAAATATTTTTGGATGATTATTTTCGTAATATGAATTAAGAGGTAAACAAGAATCAAACAGAATATATGTCTAGTGTAACTCAATCAATTTTTTTTTTAGAAAACAATTTCATGCAGTTCACTAGTTCATCATGTTACGATTTCATAATCTTCGAACTAGTCGTGCTTTCTAGTAATGATTTGAACTCAAATCTAACATAAATCTGAAGTGGGAGGTTAAAAAATCAAACAGAATATATGTTTAGTGTAATCCAACTGATTTTTTTCCATCTTTATTAGCAAAACAGTTCATCAAATTACAATGTCATAATCTTCTAACTAGTCGTGCTTTCTAGTGACGATTTGAACTCAAATATAATGACTATAAACAATTTTGGGTGATTTTTTAACCTTTTTTAAAAATAGAAAAAATCTGAAGTGAGAGATTAAAAAATCGAACAGAATATATGTTTAGTGTAACTCAATCGACTTTTTTCGTCTTTACTAGCGAAATAGTTCATCAAATTACAATCGCATAATTTTTTAACTAGTCATGCTTTCTTCGATTCAACCCCATAATATTCTAGGAAAGAAAAAAACATATTACAAACACAAAATGGAAAAGATCCTTTTTCACCTTTGATTGATATAAAAAGAAGATTACCAATATCTTATTTTCTTA
>NW_025845873.1:0-41611 GCF_002878395.1 Capsicum annuum | reverse complement strand
AGAAAGATGTCTTTCTCTGAATGTGCATTGACTGCCGCCAGTTCAAAGAGTCACAATCAAGAACAAATATCCTCTTCCTAGGATTAATGACTTATTCGACCAACTTCAAGGTGCAAGTTATTTTTATAAAATAGACCTCAGATCCAACTATCATCAGCTTCAAGTATGGGAGTGTGATATTCTAAAGATAGTCTTTATAACCTGTTATGGTCTCTTTGAATTTCTAATCATGTCCTTCAGGGTAACAAATACCCCAGCATCCTTTGTGGACATGATAAAGAGAGTGTTCAAATAGTACTTAGATATATTCATCATAGTCTTCATCGATAATATTCTTGTCTATTCCCCTAGTGAGGCTGACCATGTAGACTATCTCAGAATTGTGTTACAAACTCTTAGAGATTATCAGTTGTTCGCCAAATTTATTAATTGTGAATTTTCACTAAGGGCAGTGGCTTTTCTTGGCAATATTAATTTCGGTGATGGAACTAGAGTTGATCCTTAAAAGACTGAAGCAGTGAGAAACTGGCCTAGACCTATCCCTCTATCAGATATCAGTAGTTTTTTGGGTTTGGCTGGCTGTTACCGATGGTTTGTTGAGTGGTTTTCATCTATCATATCCCCCATGTCTAGGTTGACTCAGAAGAAAGTTAAGTTATAGTTGTCAAATTCTAGTAAGAAGAGTTTTTAGGAGTTGAAGACTCGAATCACTTCAGCCCCAGTTTTGGCATACCAGATGGTTCACATAGACTTATTGTGTACTCTGATGCTTCTAGAGTTTGTCTGTGTTGAGTTTTGATGTGGAGGGGTAAGGTGAGTTGGTATGCCTATCCTTTAGACAGCTTAAACCCCATGAAAAGAATTATCCTACTCATGACCTTAAGTTAGCCACTGTTGTTTTTGCATTGAAAATTTTGAGGCATTATATTTATGGGGTGCATGTTGATGTGTTCATGAATCACAAAAGCTTGTAGTATGTGTTTTCACAGAAAGATTTAAATCTTCATCAGAGAAGGTGGTTAGAGTTGCTAAAAAATTATGATATGAGTGTTTTGTATTATCAGGACAACACCAATGTAGTGCCAGATGCCCTAGAAGACTATCTATGGGTAGCATTGCTCATGTAGAGAAAGATAAAAAAAAGTTAGTTTAGGAGGTTCATTAGTTGGTTAGATTAGGTGTTTGGTTGGTTGATTCAGATGAAGGTAGTGAATGGGTTCAGAATAGCTTGGAATCTTCTTTGGTTGCTAAAGTGAAGGAGAAACAAGATAAGGATTCCAATTTGGTTAGGTATAAAGAGTCAGTCATATATCAAAAAGTAGAGGTTTTCTTCCAAAGGGTAGATGGTGTGTTGCAATAACATGGTAGAATGTGTATGTCGTGTCTTGATGGTTTAAGGAAGTGGATTTTGGTAGAAGCGCATGGTGTACGTTACTCAATTCACCCAAGAGCCACCAAGATATATCGTGATTTGCTGGAAATCTATTGGTGGAGTGGCATAAAGAGGGACATTGTTAAGTTTGTAGCCAAGTGTGATAATTGTCAATTGGTTAAGGTTGAGAACCAAAATCTTATTGGCACCATGCAGGAGTTTAGTATTCCCACTTGGAAGTGGGAAGAAGTGAATATGGACTTTGTGACATGGTGGCCCTGTTAGCGTCATCAGCATGATTCGATTTGGGTTATTGTTAACAGAATGACCAAGTCAGCCCATTTATTGCCAGTCCATACTTCCAATTCAGGTGAGGATTATGCTAAGCTTTATATTAGAGAGCTGGTCATATTGCATAGAGTTCCTTTGTTCATTATTTCAGATAGGGGTACTCAGTTTACCTCTCACTTTTGGAAAGCTTTTCAGAAGGGTCTTGGTATCCAAGTTCATCTTAGTTCATCTTGTCATCCTGAGACTGATGGTTTGGCATAAAGGACCATTCAAACACTAGAGGATATGTTCAGAGGTTCATGATGTTAAAGAAAGTTAGGATGACCACTTGTCTTTGATTAAGTTTGCCTACAACAACAGTAATCATTCCAGTATCCAGATGGCTCCATTTGACGCTCTCTATGGAATAAGGTGTAGATCAACTATTGGTTGGTTTAAAGTGGCTGAGGTTTCTTTGATAAGGCCACATATGGTGTTTGAAGCTATGGAAAAGGTTCAATTTATTAGAGAGAGGCTTAAGACAACTTAGAGTTATCAAAAATCATATGCAGATGTAAGGTGAATGGATCTTGAGTTTGAGGTTGGTGACTTGGTTTATTTGAAGATTTTTCCCATGAAAGGGGTGAAGAGATTTGGCAAAAAGGGGAAGCTTATTCCCTGATATGTTTGCCCTTATAGAATATTGAGTCGTGTTGGAAAGGTAGCATATGAGATTGAGTTGCCCTACAGATTTGTTATTTATTCACCCAATGTTTCATGTCTCCATATTAAAGAAGTGTATTAGTGATCCAACTATTGTAGTTCCTTTGGAAAGCATCAAAATTTAGGATAGACTTTCTTATAAAGAAATCCCACTTGAGATCTTTGATCACCAGGTTCGTATACTAATGAACAAAGAAGTTTCCTTGGTCAATGTTCTTTGGCGGAATCAATTGTTGAGGGTGCCACTTGGGAGGCAGAGGCATATATGCGGACCAAGTACCCTCATCTTTTCTTTGCAAGTTCAGACTCAGCTTAAGGTAACAAGTTTTCCGTAGATTATCTTTTTTTCCACTTTCAATTCCAGCTATATTAAAGCATCTTCATGATATCTCATGGATGCACTAATCAAATCAGTCATGTTGTCAAGTGTGAGTTATACATGCTCAGTATAAGATCTAAGTTTTTCCAATATCCTTAGCTTAGCCAATCTCATTCAAAGAAGAATGTTCCCAAGAGAGAGATATTGTAATACCCCATATTAGACTTGGTTTAGTTCAACTCCTTATGCTTTCGTAAGAGATAGAACCTAAAAATTTAGCTAAGTGTTGAAGACTTGGCCTCATTTTGACTTCTTAACTTCGAGGATTTTTAAGTTGACCTACCGGGCTCCAAGATGATTATTTTTGAGTTGATTCATGTTCAGGGGTGTAAGGAGCATGTCTCAAGGAATTTTTGGAATTTTTGAATGAGGTTTAGGTTGTGTTTGGATTTTGATTCCAGCAACTCCATGCAATTCCATCGCGTCATGCCAAGTCCCTAAACGACAATCTAGTTGCGCCTTCAATATCCAAAGGGGAAATTAAGTTATTTAACCTCACCCCAAGTCATAAAAATAGAAGATTAGATGTCTTTTAAGCATTGTATACTCATTCTTCATTAAATTTCTCTCCAAGAAACCCTAACCTAATTCAAAGAAATCCAAAACTCCATTACATCCTCTTCAAGACAATAAAGAATCTAAGTTTTTGAATCCAAGAACTTCAAGAATAAGCCTTCAAGAACATCTTTAAGAGTTCAAAGTCAAGTTTCTACATCAAATTAAGCCTAATAAGGTATGTGGGGTTACGAACAAGGATACTCTTTCGTCCTTATGCCCAGAACTGGTTTTTAAGCTAAGATTTCATGATTTACAAATTAGGGTTCATACCCAAATCATTCTGTTTTGAGTTTATGAGTTTATAACTAATTTAAGTATTGAAGTACATGTTTATCTCACCTATTCATGCTTTGACTTAAACATTTAAATCATGAATTGCACTTTTTTTGTGAGTTGATATGTTTAAATTATTTCAAGATGATTCTTGAGAATGAAGCTTTATTGAAAAACTCTAAAAGTTTAGGTACATATGTTTCAGGCTTTAAGCATGTGTTTTGAGATTTCAAGAAGATTATGATCTTAAGTCTCTTTGATATTTGTTTACCAAGATTTAAAAAAAGAATTGATTTTTTGATCCTTAGCTAAGAGATAGAATCCATATTTATTTATCTTGATTACAGTTTAAAGTAATGAAAAGAATAACTGGTTTTCATTATAAACCCTTATACTATTTTAAGGTGGATTTCCTGAAGTCTGAGCATATAAGTATGAGAGTAGTATTTAGCACCGAGTTGGGTATGATTTTAAGGTCACATGCCCTAGAACTACGAGCCACCATAGGTCTAAAGTCCCTATATGGGTTAAGTATAGTGATCACTTAAGTTAAGGTCCTATTCCGAAGGCAAGGGTAGGATAGCTTTCCCCAGCGTGAGCTCTCCTATCCATAGGTAAGATGCTGGACTCCATAAGAGATCACATGGTGTATGTTGGTTAGAAGAACCTCCCTAAAGAAAAATAAAAGTAAATCTATTAGAAACTAAGTCTCATGGCTCACAAATTTTATACTTATACTTCATCACTCATGTATATGATTTTATATCATTTGTTTTATTCAAGCTTAAGGTGAATCATTTACACTTAGCATGCATTTTTTAAAAGTTTATATGAACATTGAGTTGCTGTTCTACTTATGCATTCACCCCTACATACTCAGTACATTCCAGAAGTACTGATCCATATATACGTCTATGTGTTACATTGTCTTATAATGTAGGTGCAGGTGCTCAGTTCCAGCAGTGAGATTGATTCGAGCTTCACCACCTACATATCAGTTCTTGGTGAGTCCTGTTAGTTCGAAGTCCCATCCTACCAGATTTATTGTTAATGAAGTATTATAGTTATTTGATTTCAGTTTGAGTTAGGTCGACTGGGGCTTGTCCCAATGGCTCCCTAGTTAGAAGTAGAGGCTTGTCCAACCATTTTTCATTTTAGATTTCGAACGTGGTCGTTTTTTTAGATTTCTATATTTGAGACTTACAATTAAGATATTAAATTCAGTTATTTTGAGATTTCATTTGTCAAGTTTATCCTTTTTATATATTTCAAAGTTATTAGAAAGCTTAAAGGGTTAGCTTGGGTCTAATTGTATTCTTGAGCACCTTGTGATGTCTAGGGTGTATTTCTGGAGCTACAGATAGACACCCTAAACTTAGGTGATTTTACTGAGTTGAGGTACACAGTGTCCAATGAGTGACCAAGGATAACATAGGTTTATTGTAATTAATGAGAAGGTTAAAAGGTTAAAATAAGAAAATAGGTAGGTTAGGCTTAAATTAGGCATCAAGTGGATACGTATTCTCATTCGATTGGTCCGTCAGGCTAAGATTACAATTATTCAAATATGGCCTATGGTCATGTTGTAACCAACTATCCTACAACCTAGGAAAGACTAACCTGGCAAGTTCAATATTAAAAACAAAAAGTGAACTAGGTAAGTACCCTATACAAATATGGCACAATGTTATATTACCAGTTATTACCTTTATGGTTTATGCAGTGGTAGGCTGTGATAAATTTATCCCAAATACTAATGCCATAACAAGATTTAACAATGGTCGTAACATATTATCATAACACAAAGTTCACAAAAACTCCTAGGAAGGGTATTATTAAACACATAAAAATAATTTTTAGGAGGGGTATCCTGAAATACATAAAAACACAAAATTTGACTGCACCAAGGGACCTAATTTTCCTTCAAGTAAAACATAACAAATATGAAGAACACAGCTGTAATGATCATCCAGGTCATTTTCTATATTTTCTCTAATTTTTGCCATTAAGATTTTCCATAGCTTACCCAAGTCATTATAATTTGCGGGAATCAGTAGTTTGGTTATTAGGCAGTTCATTTGGTTTTTTTGAGCCAATTCCCTATTTTGAAGTCTTCATTGGTTTTAATTGACTATCGGGGGAAAAATCTACTTAAAAAACCTCATATGCCCATTACAATAGTTCCAATAGCTCCAAAACATTGATTTTGGGTTGGGTGGATCCTTGGTTTAGGTCACAAGGATCCCAAACTTATTTTGAGCTATTGGTCAAAAGTTAAGAAAAATGGCAAGTGCATGTAGGACCCAATTTTCATAGAAAAAACCCCGGATTGAATTTTTTACTACACTATTGAGTCTGTAATGTGGAATTTGATAAGGTAGCATAGTTCATTAAAATATATAGGATTTCAGATGAATCTTGAGGAATCGACGGAGACTCAAAAAAATTCATAGTCTCTAGCTAGTCGATGATATCTTCTGTGACTGTTAAAACAACCCTATGGGCACTTTATTAGAGGGTGCTTTAGTAGCCCATTGGGCATGTTAGCGGTCCAAGCTTAGATGAGGGTCTGTGTTGGTAGTGTAGATTATGGTAATGGGTACTTCTTTATGAAACCCTAGAACTTTAGTGGTGGCTTCTAAAGCGGCCCAGGGCCTAAGATGCAACATATTTTTGGTGATTTTGGAGCTTGGGTAAAGATTACTTGCATATTTCTTCTTCGAATTTGTTGTACGCTTCCATTAATTGATGAAATTCTCAATCTTTTGCTAAAATCCTAGGGGCGTGATTGAAGCACCATTCAATCTCAAAATTCGCCTATTTTTTAGCATAAGTGTCCCTTGATCTTAGAGGGATGTTGTGTTGGTTTTGAAAGTACAATTCTACAACCGGTTCTCTCATGGGATTTTTACATAATTTTGGGACTGGAAGCGTAATAGTGTAATATGGCATCTTTGTTTTTTTTTGTTGAGTATATTATGATTTTGATAGCGTGGCATCTTGTAGAAGCTTCTAGGAAAGGAAAGTCGATGGATTAGTAGATTCTCTAGGCTTTTCTTTGGTGTCTAGGTTGGCTAGATTTACCTTCTTCTTTGATTGAGCTTTTTCATTGGTCTGAGTATGATATTATGCTACACATGGGGTAGGATTTAGATGTTGGAGGTACGATTGGCAATATTTGGGTTAGTTGGACTTTTTAGGCTATCTTAAAACCACAATTTAGTTAAAATTGACTTAGTTGCTCATATTTTAAGAAATTACTACCTTAGGGTTATTTAGGGCTTATTTAACATCTAGAAAAAATGTAGATATCTTAGCCTAGTCTAGGGTAGAATTTTCCTAAAATGGATTTTGAGGATTAGTAGTGTGACCCTCTGACCCAACTTAGGCCATGGCTTATGTTAACTTTGTATACTTATTTACCATTAGATACCCTTGTTAATGCTTAATTCGTGACTTTTAAGAGATTAGATCCTTGTTCCTTATGATAGTTTGGTATTTGAGAGTTAGTGCTAAGTCTGGATAAATTTTGGTGAATAATTATTGTGACTTAGACATATAACTTAGGAGTATGATTTATTAACATGGTCTATTAATTATGTCTAATGATATATGTGTTTTGGTTTGACCCAGGCAATTAATGAGGATAATGATATACAAGTTTCAGATCAAGTCTGGCATTTGATGATGATATTCATAATATGAGTTCTGGTTTAAGTCTGGCATTTGATGATGATGTTGATAATATGAGTTCTATTTAAAGTTCAAAAATGATGGTAATGATGATGATACTATTGAGATCAAGTTCAAGCTTGCATTTTGGGGGTTTTATTTGTGATATGATATGGTATGGATGGATTTTTGGTTATAACATAGTAATTGGTAATTTATTGTCCTTTGGGTTATTATTTCCTTGATTGTACCCTCTAGGTTTATTAGGGCTTGCTTTGGGTTATTTACTTTTCTGCTCTTATTGGCTTAATGGGGCCAATCTTGAAGTTATAGCTATGTGATCTTTGCAATACTATTTCTTATGTATTTATTTATTTATTAATGTACAATGGTGTTGGATATTATTTCCAGGTTTGTCCTATTACCATGAATTAGCTTACCTTATCAAGTATATTATCATATTTATATCTTGATTTAGTTTAGTCTATCGATGATGCTTACTTAATACTCATGGTTTTGGTACTTATACTATACTTCTGTACCTTTTTGGTACAGATTCGAGTACTAGTTTCCATCACTGATTCAACAATCATGCTGAGTTTATTATTGGAGATTTGGGTTAGATCTCAGAGTTGGAGTTACCTTTTTTCCTTCTGAGTCTAGTATTTTATTTTTGCGATATATTATGTTTGAATATTCAGTACCTATTGATTATTTATAGTATCTCTTATACCAATATTATTAAGTCTTGGGATGGTTGTTGCTCTCTTATCTATCTCTTAAACTGTTATGACTGCCTTATTGTTATTTAAACTCTTTAATCATTGATTTTTGACATTTAGGTTATTTTTCACAAATTTTGCCCATTTCTTATAGCTTTGGGCTATGGTTTGACTTACCTAATGGTAGAAAAAACTAGGTACCATTATGACTCATAAATTAGGTCAAGATAAATTAGTATCAGAGCCTAGATTTCATCGATATAGTTGATATAAGAGCAAGTGTCTAGTAGAGTCTCGCAGATCAGAGTAATGATGTCCTTTTATTATGTTCAAGAGGCTATAGGACATTCTTAGGAATTCTTCACTTTTTTCACTCATTTCATGCTAATAGTGTGAGTTGGTTTCTAAAGCATTCCCTTGGTTTTTTTTTTCCAAATAGCTAGTACACGTGCTAATGCTACACGAGATAAGGGCCCCAAGACCAAGAATTGGGATTCTGTCACTATATTTTGATGACCTTGAGGTGGTGAAAAGCCTCGAGATATGTCCCCATCTAGGGGCCATCATAAGGGGACTTCACCAGACCTTATTCTTGCTCCCGAGCTAGAGATTTATTTTCCCCAGCCAGCGGTGGTCCAGGGACTAGCCCAGGCTCCACTGATATTTGTTTCTTCTTCAATACTCAGGGATGCTTTGGTTTAGCTTTTAGGAAGGGTTGGTGGAGCATTATATAATGGTGTACAATCTACAAATCTACTGAGCCAAGGGTGCAACATGTAGCTGTGGCTCCCAAAGAGAGGTCCCTTCTATAGTTGCTTAGTCAGTAGTTTCCTAGCCTGCTATCTCTATAGAGGAGTAAAAAATGTTGGGTAGATTTTTAAGATTAGCTCTGCATAGGTTTTTGGTGCTCTGGGTGAGGATGTGTATGAGTTCTTGATTGTTTATGAGGATAGGCTCCAAAATATTAGCCTAGTAAATACTCATGTTATAGATTACACTACTTTTCAATTGGACTTAATAACTCAACATTAGTGGAGAGGTTATCTTGATTTCATGCCAGTTGGATCTTTCTCATTAATATGGACTCAATTCTCTGAGATCTTATTAGAGAAGTACATGCTATGCAGTCTAAGGGATCAAATAAGGGATTAATTCTTGAGGTTGGAGTAAGGCTTCATAACTATTTTGGAGTATGAGGCTCAATTTTATGAGGTTGATAGGAATGCCACTTATATTCTGACTACTGAGTATGAGAGAGTTTATTTCTTTATTCATGGATTGACATTTCCTCTTCATATGTCCACCTATGATTAGTTGTAGTGGGTAGGTCATTTACTAAGGTTTTTTTATCATGCTCAGGTTATAGAGGAGATGCATTACAAAGTCCAAGGGGGCAGTTAAAAAAGTTGCATTATCTGTGTAGTTTCAATTGGAGCTGTATTATCTCACAGTTCAGAGAAAGTGGTTCTCAGGGTAGGTACCCTCTACGTGAGCCCTATTAGCATCAGGATCAGTTTGGTATGCCTGTTCAGGCTACATTTGAAATTAATGATGGAGGCCAGTCCAACTTCAGTGATCATCCTAGCTAGGGTCATGGTTAGTCTTCTAGTTATTCTAGTCATGGTGATTCTTTTGGGATAGTTAGATTTTCTGATTTTGGCTCAGCGCTTGGGCCATGTAATGGTTGTGTAGCTTTTTGTCATTTCTCAGGAGAGTTCCCCAATCGTGGAGAGATTGTTCCTTTAGCTCAGAGTGTTCCACCTACTAAGGTAGTTCATTCCCTAACTAAAGGTGGTATGCATAGTCATAGGGGTGGTCTCAAGAGTGCTTGTTTAGGTTCTTAGGCAAGTAGGATAGGAGATCAGTTAGGAGCCCAGCTAGTGGCAAGCGTGGTTAATTTTATATCATACTTGCTAGATTCAGGGTTGAGTCTTCGAATGTTGTTACTATAGGTGCGATATTGGTGTGTCTTCATTTGGCTTTTACTTTATTTGATTAGGGATACACTTATTCTATGTGTCTTTTTAGTATGCTCCACTGTTTGAGTTATCTAGGGATTCATTATCTATGCCATTATGTGTATCTACTCCCATGGATGATTCTTTAGTAATGGATTGAGTTTTTAGATCATATGTTGTGACTATTCGAGAGCTTGATGCTCATGCTGATCTTATTATTTTAGATGTGGTGGATTTTGATTTGATTTTAGGCATGGATTGGTTATTGTATTATCATATGGTCTTGGACTACTTTGCCTAACCCATTACCTTTTCCATTCTTGATGTACCCTCAGTCGTGTGGAAGAGAGTAGTTGGTTGCAAGAAAATAGGGATTATTTCTTAAATTTGTCCTAGGGGATCATTTCAAAGGGTTCCAAGTCTTACCTTTTTTATATTCATGATGTTAGTGTAGAAAGTCCGTCGCTTGACTCGGTTCGTATAGTTTGTAAGTTTCCTAATATTTTCCCTATTGATCTACCTGGTCTTTCACCTGAGTACGGTAATGAGTTTGTTATTAATCTTGAGCTAGGCACTTGACTAATTTTATGGAACCTTAACATATAGCTCCTATCAAGCTTAAGGAGCTAAATTTTTAGCTTTAGGATCTTCTTAGTAAGGGCTTCAGTAGAGCGAGTGTGTCTCCTTAGGGAGCTCCTGCATTGTTTGTGAAGAAGAAAAATGGTTCCATGCATATGTGTATAGATTACGAGTAGCTTAATAAGTTGACGGTGAAGAACCAGTATCCTATACCTCGTATTTATGATTTGTTTGACAAACTTCAGGGAGCAATGATGTTCACTAGTATTAATTTGAGATTTAATACTCATCGATTTAGGATTCGGGCTGTGGATATCTCAAAGACAGCCTTTAGGTCTCTTTATGGTCATTATGAATTCCTAGTGATGTCTTTTGGGTTGACTAATGCTCCAGCTGGATTTATGGATTTGATAAACCATGTATTTAGGACTTATTTGGTTTTCTTTGTGATTGTATTGATAGATGACATCCTTGTGTATTCGAGAAGTAGAGAGAAAAATATGCAACATTTAATGATTGTGCTCTAAACATTGAGACATCATATGCTTTTTGCCACATTCCCAAAGTGTGAGTTTGGCTTGATCGGTGATGTTTCTTGGGCATGTGGTGTCTAAGGATGGGATTATGGTAGACCGATCAAAGATTGAGGATATTAGTGATTGGGCCAAAACTACATCTCCAACTGCGGTACATAGCTTCAGTGGTTTGGCCGATTACTACAGATGGTTCATAGAGAGTTTTTCTACTGTTGTAGCACTGATGAACAAAATTACTCTAAAAGAGGTTCCTTTTTGATGGTCAGAGGAGTGTGAGATGAGCTGTTGAAAGATAAAGGTATTTATCACTTAGGCTCATATTTTAGCTCTTTCTATTGAGGGTGAGGGATTCAACATGCATTGTGATGCTTCTAGTTTTGGTTTTGGTTTTGTATTGATGCAATAGGGGCATACTATTGCTTATGCATCAAGATTGCTTAAGGTACACACGTGTAACTACCCCACTCATGATTTGGAGTTGGCAGCGGTAGTTGTCCTACTTAAGATTTGAAGATATTATCTTTATAGTGTGTATTGTGAGATCTTCCTGGAGTCATAGTCTTCAACATCTTATGACCTAAAGAGAGCTTAATTCTAGGTAGCTTAGATGGATAGAGTTGCTTAAGGATTACATTATCTCTATCTTGTGTCATCCAGGAAAGGTGAATGTGGTAGTGGAAGCCTTGAGTCGGAAGGAAGTGAGTATGAGTATCTTAGCTTATATTTCAATTTCTTAGAGACCGTTAGAACAGGACATTCAGTCCTTAGCCAACTTGATGGTATAAATTGATATTTTAGACCCTAGGAGGATTCTTGCAAGTGTTGACGTGAGGTCCTCACTATTTGAGAAAAATTAGGATCACCGATTTAAGTATAAGAAACTTTACATCATCCATGATCAGGTGTTGAGTGGTAAGTCCAAGAGGGATACCATATATTTTGCAGGAATTTTGAGATTTGATAGCCGCAATTGTGTTTAAAAATTTTCCGTGAGACTCACAACTCTAGGTATTATATTCGCCCAGGTAAAGTGAAGATGTATAATGATTTGAGACAAAATTATTGATGGAGCAGTATAAAAAGAGAAGTGACACTTTATAGCTCGTTGTGTACGTTGTAAGTAGGTGAATGGCGAGCATTAAAGACCTGGGGGCTTAATTTAGGGGTTGACCATTCTCATGTGGAAATGGGAGAGGATTACCATGGACTTTATTCTTGGTTTTCCTCATACTTCCCATGGTTCTGATAGATGTTGGGTCATTATTGATCGATAGACCAAGTCGGCAAACTTCATTCCTATTCAGATGTCCTTCAGTATTGAGAGGTTAGCTCATATCTATATTGTTGAGGTAGTCCATTTTCATGGTGTGCCAATATCTATCATTTCAAATCAGGGTTCAGTGTTAACTTCTAGCTTTTGGAGAGATTTTTAGGAGGATTTGGATACTCAGGTGGATCTTAGTACAACCTTTAATCCTCAGACAGAAAAGCAGTCAGAGTGAACTATTCAAATTCTCGAGTATATGCTCTAAACCTGTGTTATGGATTTTAGAGGTCAGTGGGAGTACCACTTATCCTTAGTAGAGTTCGTATGTAATAATAGTTATCATTCTAGTATTAAGATTGCACCCTTTTGAGGATTTATATGGTAGGCAATGTCGTTCTTTGATTTGATGGTTTGAGGCTTTCGAGACTAGACCCCATGGTACTGACTTGTTTCAGGAGTCATTAGATAGAGTAAGGGTGATTCAGGATACATTGAGGGCAGCTAGTAGGTAGAAGGCTTGTGCAGATTGTGGACTTTGTGCCTTGGTATTTGGAGTTGGTCACCTGGTATTTCTCCATTTATTGCCCATGAAGGACGTGATAAGGTTTGGGAGAAAAGGTAAGATCAACCCTAGATATATTGGACTCTTTGAGATTCTTCGCACAGTTGGTGAGGTGACTTATAAGATAGACTTACCCATAGATTTTTCTGCTGTCCATCCAGTTTTCCATGTTTCTTTGTTATGGTGGTACATTCCTAGCCTATCTTACATGCTTAGATAGGACTCAATATAGTTGGATGAGCAGTTGACCTTTATGGAGGAACCTGTGCTTATTCTAGGTAGTGATGTTAGATGATGTCACCCAAAACTACAGCTCCACAATGTATAATACGACCGAAGTCAAATATAGTAACCCAACTAGGTTGGGGATGAACCGACAGGGACTATGCCAGAAATATCTCTCAAACTTGTAGAACTAGTCGGCAGTGCAGAAGAGTAATTAGGGATTTGCTGTAATTAGTAAATAGTAACAAAACATGAATGCTTTTGGTAGTAAACAATCTAAAATGAACGCTAGGACTGTGTTCCCCCTGGCTTGTAACTCCTTAGGTTTCTTGTGCTTAATTGACTATCTCACCATTAAACATGCAGAATCTGACATGATAGGTTCACCAACTGTCTTGTGGACTCATTGGTAAATTTCACCCGTCACCTTTTGTGTCTCCCTTACAAACCCTTGCATTAATTCCAATTTAACTATCACCTTGTGGGTCTCAATTATTAGATAAGGATTGATATCCTCGAATCACTGGTGCAACTTCTTTTCCCAATCTTTACCTCCTTTGTGAGGATGATCACAAATATCAGCAAGTCCTTAGCTTCTGCAGTAACTAAAGAGGCAAACACAATGAAGAAAATCACAGTACATGCAACAACAATGATCTAAATAAATCTCTCACTTCCCCTACTTCATTAATCCCCAAGTTCCTAGAACCCTAGCTAACAAAATTAGCCGTTCATGGTTGTGAAACAATCCATGGAATTCGCTAAAGAGAGCATAGAATTAATTGCAGAATAATGAAAGAATAAAATCCAAAGTCTCAAATTAATTACATGACCAAAAACCAAGAACCAAAGTATAAAGTATGTAAAAATATGTCAAATCAAGTAACCTGTTACATGCGAACCCCAAGGGTATTTATAAAGTCTCCAAATAACAAAGGAGACCTAACAAAATGAAAATAGGAAAACTAAGTCAGCAGTGGTCCAAATCTAGTAACGAGTCATCTGGACTAGCAATGAATTGTTGGCTTCTGCCATTGCTCTCTTTTTTCTTTCGTGATAATGACATTTTCACTCATAATGAGTCATTGACTAGACTCATTGTCATTTCAGTTAATTTTCATATTTTAGTACTTTTGAGTCTATTTCCAAAACAACTCCTCACCATGAGTTATTGTCAGTCATAACAACTTGTGGGCTTCTCTCATTTTCATTGGAACATTAACTTGTCAACTTTTAGGACTTTGTCTCTGATGCTCAAAATGACTCCCACTATGAATCTGTAATACCCCATATGTTTCTAAGCTAGGAAATAAACCATTGTTCCTGTGCATGAAACCTGCTATCCTGTGATTCATATTTGAGTACATGACTTACAATGAGTATCCTAGTGATAAGATAGCTTATGATGTGTTAAGCATGTTCATATGAGTCACTTAGAGTAAGGCAAGCTAAGAGCTTTTGAATCCATCAAGTTTTAGTGCTTGATTTCATAATAATAATCTTTGAACAAGAATAACTTGATTTATATGTGGTATTTTGGCAGATTTATACCCACCAAATTTTAGAGAATCGAATTAGCTTTCCAACGATATCAATTTTACCAAAATCCAACACCCGAGCAAGAAGTTATGGCTTTGTGAAGTGGAGTGCGTCGCCTAACAAATCGCATAAGGGTAAAGGAATGGGTATGCCATAGTTGTACGATGCACACCCTAAAGTGTGCCATAAGGTGTGCGACGTATACCTTAGCTTGTGCCATAATATGTGTGGCGCACATCCTAGCTTACGCGATAGATGTGCGACGCATACTTAGGATCCAGTGACGAAAACACTTAGTTTTTTAGTTATTTTTTGGGAAACTAAGTCTTTTGATATTCCTTACACGTCCCTAAACTTAAACTTAAAAAATTTATAGCTCCTAATCACTTTACAACCCTATTAACATCTTAAGTTCATTATCCAAGAGCTCAATAGGAGAAAAACAACTAGGGTTGCACCATCGAGCTTGAAGGTCCAATCTTTCAATAATTTCATCACCATTAAGGTATGCGTAGTGTTCATTTATAGATCCCTTTCATTCATAGAGTTCAAGAACCATGTTTTAAATATTATTTTACGATTGTCTTGTTGTGATATGAACATATACATGTTGATGATTTGTTGTTTAAATTTCAAGATGATATCTGAAGGTGTTTTCATGAAGTATATATGTTTGTTAGTTGAAACCCATGAATTTTGGGTTGTTTAATATGGTGAGGTTCATGAACATACCTAAGCCAAAATAATGCGAAAAGTGTTTGATAAAATTCCTAGGATGATAGGATTCATGTCCCATGATCTAATAGTGCTTAAATGACATGTCCATGCTCTATGCTTTATGATTCGATATGAATTCCAAGTTATTGATATGTGTTGTTGTTGTGACATGGATTGAGTACGGTATTGAAGCTATGCAAGTATATACATGTTGTATGCATTTCCTTTCCATGTATAAGATGTTGAGAACTATTCTTAGAGTGAAATCCCCTACTTATGATATTGTAAATCGTGGACCTTACTCTTATGATCAAGTCAGTCACGTGTGTCAGTTTCCTCCCATCGGGTCCTTGGGGTACTTGTACTCGAAAAATATAGTTGCTTACCTAGAGCCATATCATGTTATCATTATACTCTCAAGCCATGATCTATAGAACACAGTCAGTCACGTCACTCAGGAAATCTCATGATCTCAGTTAATTCTCAGATAGTAGTACTATTTTGTCAGTCAATGGAAGTCAGTTACTCAGTCCATGTACAGTCATTTAATCATGTTTAGTCTCTTCAGATTGGAGTAGAAGTTAGCACCGAGTGAACCCAAGGATGGGAACACACTGTCAGATGAGGGTGTAATTCTTAGCAGTCATCCTTGCATTCCAGAACTATGTAGCCAACATAGGTTGAGACATCAATACCTGTTAGTTGAGGGTAAATGAGGTTGCTTAACCTGTTAGATTAGGGCTCCACCATTCTCATTAGAGTGCCTACCAAATGAGGGTCACTCACTGCTTGTCTTTACCAGTGGCGCGGTATTGACACCCTTCTGGTCGGGGCAGAGATTGGACCCCAACTTAGCTATATGCATTGTTGGGGCATGTCGGTTAAACAACCACCTCCTACAGTTTTAGTCCCAGTCTTAGTAAAAGGACTCAGATAGTCCTTCAAATTTTTGTATATCAGGACTGTTAGATACAGTCAATTCAGATAATGAACGGAACACAGATAGTTCCATTAGATTTAGAACTGTCAGACACAGTCATCTATGGTATCAAAATTTTAGTATTTGTCATACTAGATATCAGTAGATCATGTATTATTGTCCAGATCTAGATATCATGTAATCATGATCTCAGTTACTATGTATGCATGTTTTCACTCTCACGTTCATATCAGTCAGTCAGTTAATATCGTTCATGCATGTAAGCCATTGCATTTAGCCTACCTCACTCGTATACTCAATACTCTCTATTGTTCTGATGCATTCATGCTATAGTGGTTTCTTTTATGTTGCACCATAGGTTCATAGACATGAGTTCCAGATCAGCAGTAGCAGTAGCATTCCAGTCACAGAGTTGCAGTGAGTCCTCATCCATTAGAGGATGATATTATTTTATTTCATTTATTATTTCAGTTCAGTTTTGCTAGACGTAGTTAGTTGGAGACATGTTCCTTCAACTCCTTATTTAGTTGTTTTGGGTATTCGTTACCCCATATAGATGTTATAATTTGTCAGATATTTTATTCAGTTGAACCTTATGGCCTATGGTTTATGTTTACCGTATTATTACGTCATATATTGTAGTATATAGGTACGAATATCAGTTATGAGTTTTCTTCTGGTCCCTCGGGATCATGGGCATCGTGTAGCAATCCAGTTCGGAAAACCAGGCGTTACAAACTTGGTATCAAAGCCTAAGGTTTAATAGAGTTCTAGGAAGTCTGAAAGCTGCATCTAGTAGAGTCTTGTACATGGGTGTGTTGCGCACCACATTTATGTGAAAGAGGCTATAAGATGTTTTAGGAATAGTTTCCGTTTTTTTGGTATTCATATCGTGCTAGTGAGCATAATCTCAAGTTAAACTCTCAGTCTAATTTGTTTTTTTCTTATTTCAGAATATGCCTCCAAAGAGAAGAAACCAGCCAACTCCTCAGCCCGAAGATCCTTTGGGCGAATATGTTTCTTATGCAGAGTTTAGGGCCACAGTCACCATACTTTCTCAGTCTGTGGCTGCCCAAAATAAATGGCCACCAATTATTCTAGCAAATCTAGTGGCCAACTCAGCCGCAGTTAGGATTTGGGACTTCACCCAAATGATTCCTCTATTTTTTTTAGGTCTAAGTCTGACTGGGAGTTACTTCTTGTCAAAGTGCCGAGTTAGCCGCATACTAGTTACAGGATGTTGCTCACACTTGGTACAAATAGTGGAAGTCTGAGAGGTTGAGGATGCAAGTCCTATAGAGTGGGAGAAATTTGTCATGAGTTTCTTAGATAGATTCTTTCCCCAAGAGCTGAGGGAGGCAAAATTTATAGAGTTCATAAAACTCAGGCAGAGAAATATGATGGTTAGGGAGTATTCTCTCAGATTTACTCAGCTAGCTAGATATGCCCCTCATGTGGTTGTAGACAACAGGGCTAAGATGAGCAATTTTGTGTTAGGGGTACATGATAGTGTGGTAAATGAGTGTAGGTCTGCGATAATGAATAGTGATATGACTTTAGCTAGGATCATGACTCATGCTCAACAAATAGAGGAGCAGAAGATTAGGACTAGGGAGAGGCAGAACAAGAGAGCAAGGTTAAGCAGTTTCATTTTTACTCAACCTAAATCAGAAGGAGGAAACCATTCACAGTTTTGTCCTAAGCAAGCAGTTCCAGATCCTTCATCCGCCAGTGCCCCAGTTCCAAAATTCAGAAATAGAAACAGAGATCGAGCACCAGGCTCTAAGTCTCAGGGTAGTGTCAGCAGTGCCCAAACTAATCCCCTATGTCAGATTTATGGTAAGAACCACAAGGGTACCTGTAGAACTGGTAGCGATGTTTGTTTCAGTTTTGGCAAGCCAGGCCAAAGGGTTAGAGAGTGTCCATAGTCAGGTCTGCAGGGTCAGCAGAATCATTCCACAGCCCAGTCTGGTCGCCCAAATCAGCAGGGTGCCACTTCCAGTGCTACTAGTGGGCAACGCCCAAATAGACTATGCTCTTCAGACCCGACAGGATCAGGAAAATTCTCCTGATGTAGTTACTGTTATGTTATAGATTTTCCATGTTTATGTTTATGCTTTACTAGATCCAGGTGCATCCTTGTCTTTTGTTACTCCTTATATAGAAGGCGATTTTGAAATCAGCCCTAAAATTTTAACAGAGCCCTTTTCAGTCTCTACCCCAGTGGTTAAAACTATCATAGCTCCATGGATATACAGGAACTGCCTGGTTATGATATTTCAGAAAGCCACATCAGCAGATTTTGTTGAGTTCGAGATGACTGATTTTTATGTCATTCTCGATATGGATTGGCTTCATTCCTGGTATGCCACAGTAAACTATAGAACTAGGGTAGTTCAGTTTCAGTTCCCGAATGAGCCCATCCTATAATGGAAGGGTAGTACTTCATCTTTCAGGGGTCAGCTTGTTTCCTACCTTCGGGCAAGGAAAATAATTTCTAAGGGGTATGTGTATTATCTCGTGCATTTTAAAGGTTCCAGTTCTAAATATCCTAGTTTGGAATATGTCCTAGTTGTAAATGAGTATTCAGACGTGTTTTTGGAAGATCTTCCAGGCATTCCTCCCAAAAGGGAAATAGACTTCGGCATTGATCTTCTTCCAAAAACTTAACCTATTTCTATTCCTCCATACAGAATGGCACCAGTAGAACTCAAGAAACTAAAAGACCAGTTGAAGGATCTCTTAGATAAGAGAGTGTTCAGGTCCAGTGTATCCCCATGGGGTGCACCAGTCTTATTCGTGTGCAAGAAAGACAGTTCTCTCAAGATATGTATTAATTATCGTCAACTCAACAAAGTTATGGTTAAGAACAAGTATCCTCTTTCTAGAATAGATGACTTGTTTGACCAACTTCAGGGTGCCAGTTATTTCTCCAAGATAGACCTCAGATCAGGCTACCATCAGCTCAGAGTTAGAGAATGTGATATCCCAAAGATAGCTTTTCGTACTCGGTATGGTCACTTCAAGTTTCTAGTTATATACTTTGGTCTTACTAATTCCCCAGTTGCTTTTATGTATTTGATGAACCGGTATTCAAGCAGTACTTGGACATGTTCGTCATAGTCTTCATAGATGATATTCTGGTCTATTCCCGCACTAAGCGTGATTATTCAGACCATCTCAAAATTATTCTTCAGACTCTCAGAGATCACCAGCTATTCTCCAAATTTAGTAAGTGCGATTTTTGGCTAAGATCAGTAGCATTCCTTGGCCATATTATTTCTAGTGATCGCATTAGAGTAGATTCTCAGAAGACCAAAACGGTAAGAAACTGGCCTCGCCCTGTATGTCCATCAGATATTAGGAGTTTCTTGGGATTGGTTGGCTATTATAGATGGTTTGTTGAGGGATTTTCTTCTATTGTATCCCCTATCTCCAGATTGACTCAGAAGAAGGTCAAGTTTTAGTGGTTAGATTCTTGCAAGAAGAGTTTTTAGGTGTTGAAGACTCGAACAACCTCAGCTCCAACTGTAACTTTTCTAGATGGTTTAGATGGTTTCGTAGTCTATTGTGATGCATCCAGAGTGGGCCTAGGTTGTGTCCTCATGCATCAAAGTAAGGTCATAGCCTATGCCTCCAGACATTTAAGGCCTCATGAGAAGAATTATCCTACTTATGATCTTGAGTTAGCAGCCGTAGTATTTTCCTTAAAGATTTGAAGGCATTATCTATACGAAATTCATGTAGATGTCTTCACAGATCATAAGAGTCTCCAATATGTCTTTTCTCAGAAAGATCTCTATCTTTGTCAGAGAAGGTGGTTAGAGCTTTTGAAAGATTATGACATGAGTGTCCTTTACCATCTAGGAAAGGCCAATGTTATGGACGACGCTCTCAGTAGACTCTTCATGGGTAGTGTTTCTCAAGTTGAGGATAGCAAAAAAAAAGATAGCTCAGGAAATCCATCAGCTTGCCAGACTAGATATTTGCTTAGTCAATTCTTCAGAGGGTGCTGTATGTGTTCAAAATAGTTCAGAATCATCTTTAGTTTCTGAGGTAAAAGAAAAGCAAGACAGGGATCCTAGCGTTGTCAAGCTAAAAAAGTCTGTTCAGAATTAAAAAGTAGAGGTTTTCTCCCGGGGGGGGGGGATGGTGATCTTTGTTGTCAAGGTCATCTGTGTGTTCCAGGTGTAGATGGCTTGAACTAGTGAATTCTTGTAGAAGAGCATGGTGCGCGATACTCTATTCATCTAGGGGCCACTAAGATGTACCACACTTGCAGGAGACCTATTGGTGGAGTAGGATGAAGAAAGATGTAACAGAGTTTGTGGCTAAGTGCTCTACATATCAGCAAGTTAAGATAGAGCATCAAAAGCCTAGTGGTTCTATGTAGGAGTTCACCATTCCTACTTGGAAGTGGGAAGAAATGATCATAGATTTCATGATGGGTTTGCCTCAAACTCGTCATCAGCATGATTCAGTTTGGGTCATTGTAGACAAAATGACCAAGTTAGCTCATTTCTTTCCAGTCCATACCTCTTATTCAGCCGAGGATTACAGTAAATTCTATATTAGGGAGTTGGTCAGATTACGCGGTGTTCTATTATCTATTATTTCAGACAGAGGTACCCAGTTCACCTTTCACTTCTGGTAAGCATTCCAAAAGGGTCTTAGTACCCAAGTCCATCTCAGTACAGCCTTTCATCCTCAGACAGATGGTCAAGAAGAAAGGACTATTCAGACACTTGAGGATATGCTAAGGGCATGTGCAATTGATTTCAAGGGAAGTTGGGATGACCACTTGCCTTTGATTGAGTTTGTATATAATAATAGCTATCATTCCGGTATTAAAATGGCTCTATTCAAATATCTCTATCGAATGAGTTGTAGATCTCTAATTGGTTGGTTTGAAGTTAGTGAGGCTTCAGTCATAGGTCCTGACTTGGTTTTTGACACCGTAGAGAAAGTTTAGTTGATCAGAGAGAGACTCCGGGTTGTTCAGAGCCGACAGAAGTCCTATGCTGATGTTCGTAGAAAGGATCTTGAGTTTGAGGTCGATGATTATGTCTATCTTAAGATTTATCCCATGAAGGGAGTGAAGAGGTTCGGCAAGAAAGGGAAACTCAGTCCCCGCTATGTCGGTCCCTTCAGGATTCTTAGTCGTTTAGGCAAGGTAGCTTATGAGCTTGAATTGTCTTCAGATTTAGCCTCAGTTCATCCATTATTTCATTTCTCTTTTCTCAAGAAGTGCATAGGTGACCCATAACTCTTGGTCCCCATTCAGAGCATTGACGTTCAGAATAGTCTCTTCTATGAGGAAGTTCCGGCCAAAATTTAAGACTATCAGACTCGTAGATCGAGGAACAAAGAAGTCCCTCTAGTCAAACTTCTTTGGAAAAATCAGTTCGTTGAGGGAGCTACTTGGGAATCAGAAGCAGACATGCATACCAAGAATCCTCACGTCTTCTCTGCCAATCTAGATCAAGATCAAGGTAACAGTTCTCCTTAAGATTATTCAGTTTCCCATTCAGTAGTCTATACAACTTGGTATTCAGTTCATGCTCATGTTCTATCACAAATCTGGTATCAAGTACCATTGCATATTCAGTCATGCATTCATGTATCAGTCCAGTGTATGATTATGCATCAAATATGCGTTCTCATTGGGAGAACACAGTTATCAGAAATCTCAGTTATGCATTCATGAATCAGTTACTCATGCATCAGATATGCATGTCCAGTATGATATATTTAGCTTATTACTCATGTCAGTTATGAGATCATGTTCCATTAGTGTATGTCTTGTACGTACTCCCGTTTATCATCTCTCTTCATTTCAGTCAGTCTCATTCAAGGATAAATGTTCCCAAAAGGGAGATATTGTAATACCCTGTATATTTCTAAGCTAGGAAATAAACCATTGTTCCTATGTATGAAACCTCATATCCTATGATTCATATTTGAGTGCATGACTTACAATGAGTATCCTAGTGATAAGATATCTTATGATGTGTTAAGCATGTTCATATGAGTCACTTAGAGTAAGGCAAGCTAAGAGCTTTTGAATCCATCAAGTTTTAGTGCTTGATTTCGCTAGAGTAATATTTGAACAAGAATAACTTGACTTATATGTGGTATTTTGGTATATTTAGACCAATCAAATTTTAGAGAATCAAATTATCTTTCCAACGATATCAATTTTTCCAAAATCTGACACCCAAGCAAGAAGTTATGGCTTTGTGAAGTGGAGTGCATTGCCTAAAAAATCACATAAGGCTACTGGAATAGGTATGCCATAGGTTGTGCAACGCACACCCTAAAGTGTGCCATAAGGCATGCGACACATACCTTATCTTGTGACATAAGATGTGTGAAGCACACCCTAGCTTACGCGATACGATGTGCGACGCATACCTATGATTCTAGTGACGAAAATACTTCATTTTTTAAGTTATTTTGAGAGAAACTAAGTCTTTTGATACTCCTTACACGTTCCTAAACTTAAACTTATGAAATTTATAGCTCCTAATCACTTTACAACCCTATTAACATCTTAAGTTCATTATCCAAAAGCACAATAGCTGAAAAATAACTAGGGTTGCACCATCGAGCTTGAAGGTCCAATCTTTCAACAATTTTATCATCTCTAAGGTATGAGTAGTGTTCATCTATGGATCCCTTTCATTCATAGAGTTTAAGAACCATGTTTTAAATATTATTTTGTGATTTTCTAGTTGTGATATGAACATGTACATGTTGATGATTTGTTGTTTAAATTTCAAGATGATATCTAAAGGTGTTTTCATGAAGTATATCTGTTTGTTAGTTGAAACCCATGAATTTTGGGTGGTTTAATATAGTGAGATTCATGAACATACCTAAGCCAAAATAATGCTTGCAAAGTATTTGATAAAATGCCTAGGATGATAGGATTCATGTCCCATGATCTAATAGTGGTTAAATGACAAGTCCATGCTTTCTGCTTTATGATTCCACATGAATTCCACGTTATTGATATGTGTTGTTGTTGTTGTTGTGACATGGATTGAGCACAGTATTGAAACTATGAAAGTATATACATGTTGTATGCATTTCCTTTCCATGTAAAAGATGTTGAGAACTATGCTTAGTGTGAAATCCCCTACTTAGGATATTTTAAATCGTGGACTCTACTTTTATGATCAAGTCAGTCATGTGTGTCAGTTTCCTTCCATCGAGTCCTTGGGGTACTTGTACTCAAAAAATATAGTTGTTTGCCTAGATCCATGTCATGTTATCATGATACTCTCAGTCAAGCCATGATCTATAGAACTTAGTCAGTCACGTCACTCAGGAAATCTCAGATATCTCAGTTAATTCTCAGATAGTAGTACTATTCTATCAGTCAACGGAAATCAGTTACTCAGTCCATATACAGTCAGTTATCTCTTTAGATGGGAGTAAAAGTTAGTACAGAGTGAACCCAAGGATAGGAACACACTGTCAGATGAGGGTGTGATTCTTAGCAGTCATCCTTGCATTCCAGAACTATGTAGCCAACATAAGTTGAGACATCAATACTTGTCAGTTGAGGGTAGATGAGGTGGCTTAACCTGTTAGATTAGGGTCCCACCATTCTCATTAGAGTACCTACCGTATGAGGGTCACTTACAACTTGTCTTTACCAGTGGCGCGGTATTGACACCCTTTCCGTCGGGGTAGAGATTGGACCCCAACTTAGCTATATGCGTTGTTGGGGCATATTGGTTAAAAAACTACCTCCCACAGTTTCAGTCCCAGTCTCAGTAAAAGGACTCAGATAGTCCTTCAGATTTCAGTATATCAGGACTATTAGATACAGTCAATTCAGTTACAGAATGGAACATAGATAGTTCCATTAGATTCAGGACTGTCAGACACAGTCATCTATGGTATCAGAATTTCAGTATTTGTCATGCTAGATATCAGTAGATCATGTATTAGTGTCCAGATCTAGATATCATGTAATCATGATCTCAGTTACTATGTATGCATGTTTGCACTCTCACATTTATATCAGTCAGTCAGTTAACATCGTTCATGCATGTAAACCCTTGCATTTAGCCTACCTCACTCGTATACTCAATACTCTCTGTTGTTCTGATACGTTCATGCTATGGTGGTTTCTTTTATGTTGCACTATAGGTTCATAGACATGAGTTCCAGATCAGCAGTAGCAGTAGCATTCCAGTCGCAGAGTTGTAGTGAGTCCTCATCCATTCGAGAAAAATATTATTTTATTTCATTTATTATTTTAGTTCAGTTTAGCTGGATGGAGTTAGTTGGAGACACGTTCCTTCAACTCCTTATTCAGACAGTATTTAGAGGGTTTTAGATTTAGCTCAGATTTGATTCAGATTTCAGTTGCTTTGGCTATTTGTTACCCCCTATGGATGTTATGATTTGTCAGCTATTTTATTCAGTTGAACCTTATGGCCTATTGTTCATGTTTTCTGCATTATTACGTCATATATTCAAGTATACAGGTACGGATATCAGTCATGGGTTAGCTTGTGGTCCCTCGGGATCATGGGCACTATGTAGTGATCCGGTTCAGAAAACTGGGGTGTTACAGAATCATTGTACCTTATAACGATCGTAATCAATGTTCCACTTAGCTCTTGAAATCAACCTTCCCTACTATTAACAAAACAACTCTGGCTATAAGTTGTTAGGTGTCTAAACGACTTGTAGCCTAATCAAGACTTCTATTTTTTGGGAGTTTTTTCATTCTTGTCTGATCCATTCCACTTCCAACTTAATTTAGCATCAACACACACAAAACTCACATCATATTTGACAAAATAACCTATGTAAATGCTTATTTTCATCGTTTTAAGCATCGAAAGTGCCATGGAACAATGGCACATCAACACCCTCAACAAAATGAAACACCACAAACACAATGCTTAACAAGGAAGAACCTAAGATACCTACGATAGTCAAGTCCACTTTTATGTTCAAAAAATTATGCCATCCTACTTTTACTTTTTGAAACTAACTGTGTGGATCCAAGAAGAAAAACAGCCATGCCACAAAGGAATCGGGATATGGAATTACATTAGAAACAAACAACCAAGCATATATACAAATTACATTGCCCAAACAAATAAGTAGTTAGCAACACAACCTATGCATCTTCATATCAAAGCGGTCCCACTCACTCAGATAAATTATGCATGTTAATGTAGGGATGGTCATGAGACACTAACACTTTTAAAGAAGTTCCAAAAGTATGCACAAAATATCATAGTCTTACCCTTATTTTATTTACCTTAGTTTTTGGACAGTCGGGTTAGGATCACTGTAAGTCTTTACTCGGCTTAAGAGATAGGCTTGGGGGCTGGTGTTATATATTTTGGAGTTAAGTGACTACGCATCCTTGACACTACAACTATATTTTGGGGTCCACTTATCAACCAACTTTTATTTTGTTACTTTCTTATCTCTCCTTATTTATTTTTTTATTGAACATTCAGGTTGCATGCAGTTTTCTTTTATTCTTTTCTCTTTTTCTTTTGTTTTACAATTTATTTTATTTTTCCTACAACATCTATCCCTACTTTCTTTTCTCTTATTTACCCTTATTCATACCTAGTTTGAATCATGAACCCCTGTGGTAGCCACCCCCAACTTAGGTGATTTGCCTGAGTTAAGGTGCACAATATCCAATGAGGGCCAGGGCCTAAACAGGTTCATTATGATAAAAATGGAAAGGTGAAAACAAGAAAATAGGTCTATAAGGCTCAAAATTGAGATCCAGGGATTATAATTCACATTTTGGAAGATCATTTAGGCTACAAGTGGACTACTTTAAAGAACATCCTATGAGTCTTTCCTAACGACTATCCTACAACCTAGGTAAGACTAACCAGGAAAGTTATGGACTCCATACACAAGAGGAACTAAATAGTATCTCACATAGGCATGGCACAGGGTTACATCATACGATACTATCTATCCAATTCATGCTAATGTTAGATATGATTATTATGTTCCTAATCCTAATTCCACAATGAGATTCACAATGGTCACACATCATACTATTCAAAACATTTTTCACATAGGTATCATTATTTTCAAAATCAATTTAAGCATAATCAAGCATATCAAATGCCTTAGGTACTTATTTTTCCTAGTTAAAAAAAACATAAAACAAAACACAAAAAAAAACACAAAACAACACTCAATACGACACATAATTTATTCCTCGACATGCCAATTCTATAACTATATCGTGGCCGATAGAAGAAGAACTATGACAACAAAAAATCAATATGGCTATGGTATATGCTGTCCCCAACTAAAAGACTATGGATTATCCCCAGTGCATGACTATAATATAAAGCAAGGGAGCGAGGACATACCTAGGTGCTTTAGCTGCCATCTCATGTAGTCTTAGTGTGGAGAGGCCTCAGAATGGGCCCTACTCTCAGTAGTAGTTATCTCGATGGTACCCGGGATGCTCAAATCAATAGTGGTACCAATAATGGTCGGTGCATTTAATGATGCCTTTGGTGGTGGAGTAGTGCTATCGCTCAAGTCTGTTGTATCTACAACTGTCATATCAGTAACTAGGGAGTTTCCACCTTACGAACCCTTATCTGGTGGTCCCATGCTATATCAACACTGGCTGCCTTGTACATCTCAACTTTCTTCTTCTCATTCTTCTTACTTCTTTTATCATCTTCCTTAGCCTATCACTATCATACTCTAGTACAACATTTCATTTTCCTATGCCCTAAATATCTGGTACATCCTCCTCAACAGTCTCTTCAATTATGGGCATCAAAGGGAAGGGTCACATATATATGTCCTTTATAGCAGCCTAGAGTACGGCTAGCTCCTCATGTATACTCCCCTAATGTGGGGACTGAATATCTACCATATTTTGCTAAATCTACCTCTCATACCTATAAAATGGGGTCTACATGCCTCTTAACTCATTTCTTGTCTCTCTCTATACCATAGCCTTACCCCATCTTCTATATTCTTCAATTTTTTTTCTAAATTATGCCCAACTTCTTTATCACCTATGCCATGAATACTTGTAGGACTAAAGCATAGCTAGTGGTGGCTGGTGTAATGCCTCGGGAGTACACCCTGGGTGCCACACGGTTCTTGTGTCCACAAGTTAACCCATAAGCTGGTACTTACTATGATCATTGAAGAAAAGTACTAATAAAAAATATAAATATATGGAATAACTGAATATGCCATAAGGTTTTATAATACTAAGACATTACGAAACTCTTAAATCTAAAACAACTGACTAAAATTAATAATGTAAAGACTGACAATTGACTGAAAATTGGATAACTGTCTAAGTGTTTGGAAGCCTCTAACTGAATGACTGTGGAATTGATGGGACATGTCCCTAACTAACTTTAACTAACTACTGGACTGAAGTACTAAAATAAACATAATTGACCCTTAAAATATGAGGACTCACCACTGCTGCTGCTATTGATATGATGGAATATCTAAGTACAATCGGGAACCTGAGTGTTCGAACCTATAATATGATACATCATAGCGCAAGAAACGAGTATGAGGTCAGTACTTTGAATGTACTAGTATGATAGATGAGGTTAGGCTGATATATATGGGCTCATGTGTATGAATAACAATAGACTGGATGAATATCATGAGATAATTGGATAGGCATGCGTGAATGTTGTAAAATTTGAGAATGATGACCAAGCATATAACATGATTCTGAAATAGTATGTAGACTAAAATACTGAAATCAGATAATTGAATAACTGATAAACTGTATGCTATGGTCAGGAAAAAACTAAACTAAGTTAGAAACTGAATACTAAAACTAAACTAAAACTGTAGGAGGTATCATCTAACCGACATGCCCCAACTGAACTGATCAGGTTTCAACCTGTGACCCCAGTTGAAAGGGTGCTAATAGTGTGACATGGGTACTAACAATGGCTATGGAGTTAGTCCTAATCTAGAGGGTGACCACTGAGATCAGTCCTAAACTGGTGGGAGACGATATCTCATAACCTATGCTGGCTACGTAGTTTTGGAACTTAGGGATGGCTTCTAAATACCCTTTCCTAAATGATGGGTAAGCCCCCATCGCTAGGTTCGCTCGATGCTGAATCCTACTCCCTACTGAACTGACACTGATTACTAGACGAAACTAAGCTTAACTAAACCCACAGCTGAACGTATTAACTAATTGAATGATATTGCTCATGTTATAACTGAAATCATTTTGTAGATACTGAAAACTAGGTAAACAACAAAATTTTGGGTATTCATAACCCCTAGGATTCAACCATTATAACAATAGGGACACATGAAAGCTTTGAAACCATGAAAGGGAAATCATTATTCACAATTATTCAATTAAGCATTTCATCAAACACATGGGAGACATGAATTTAAACATAGGAATACCTTTAAACATGACGAGATAGCATGATCAGATGACAAGATCATAAACTGAAGATTTATTCTGAATTCTCATGAACATAATATGGAAACTACCACATTTAAAATATTTTATAATGCATTCCACTTGAAACAATTTGTAATCTTAACTTGAAATTTTAGTGGTTATAAATTCATGGAATTAAGCATGGGAATGAGTGAAACATGTGGGAATAGCATAATTGTAATACTAAAACCATAATTAGGGATTTAAATGAAATTTCATGCTTCAAATGTGTAAGGGCTACTTTCAACGAAAATAGATTGTAAAAATCATGTATAATCGAAATTCATAAAAGTATTATGGAGATAAATCATTACAAACATGTAATTTCATAATTTAAAACATAAAATATGGATTCTTGGACTCCATGGATGATAAGGGCCCATGGATGAATATCTAACATATCTCCAAGGTTTAAATCTTGAAGAATTTCATAAGCTTGAATGTTCTTGGCTTGGAAACCCTAATTCTTGATCTTTCTTGGATGGGGAGAAGGTTTACCTTGATGAGCAATTAGAGAGTTTAGGGTTTCTTATTAAATGAAATGGGGAATGTGGGTAAAATATGCACTTTTAGCTGTTTAATCCCGTGTTTTCACGATTTGAGGGTGGTGGAAAAAGACTAAACTACCCCTGGAAATTAAAATTCGCAAATGGAACACTGTTTGGGCTCTCACCACGATGTGCCAAGGCTTCCACCGCTATAGCCACTGCGACGCAATGAAATTGTGGTGAGATACTATTTTCGAAATCCAAACATGGTCCAAACCTAATCCAAAAAATCCAAAACTCACCCGAGACTTAATACTTACACCCTTACACATGAATCAACTCAAAAACTTACGTCTCGAAGTCGGGATGGTCAATTTATAAATCATAAAAGTTAAGAGGCCAAAAATAAAACAAAGTCTAACACTTAGCTAAATTTTTAGGTTCTAAGCCTCTTTTACATGTACTAAAAGCTAAACTGAACTAAGAAAAGTATGGGGTACTATAATATCTCCCCCCTGAGAACATTCATCTTCAAATGAGACTTATTAAGATGAGAGTACTGAATGAACTGAGATTACATACTAAATACGCATAACTATAAACATGATTATATGACTGAGTCTGAAACATGGTGATTGACTAAACTGATTCGTGAATGCATGCAATGATATGAAGGTGAGTATATGATTGAGTTAGAAATGAGAGAGAACTTATGAGTGACTACTGCCTCAGGATGGATCTGTTTTCGTGAAGAAAAGTTGAGAGATTTAGTACTTGAAAACTCAAGGGTGGTACAACATCTCCTCCTTAGATTAAAGTCATCACTCTAAACCTAGTAACCACTTAACCAATATCTCTAAACTGAGCTGCCACCGCTTTTCTTTTGAATATGGGTATAATACTACTCATAACTGGTAAACTCACCCTTAATGACTATGCCCGATAATGTAAAACTTGTTGCTGGTAATTTTTTCTTAGATACAACTCCTAGCCATCTATAGCCCCAACGATCATCATGCAACAACTTAAAATTGACTAACATAGAATTTTCAACTCCTCTTTCTATTAGCTCAACCTTTGAAAATTTAAACATAGATTTTAACATATAATATGGATATCCCCAAATCTTTAATAACTATACTACTTTTATCATATCCTACAAATATCACATCTCTAAACTTACATTTTCCCTACACCATGAGAATTACCCCTACACCAACATCAATAACTTATAATTTTGAATCAGAAAGCTTAAATTCTTACATACACTATTTCAAGCCTAATGATTCAACTTTTCATACAACTATCCCATGAATGCAAAATCTACTAAATTTAGATAGAACTATCCCCGCTCTACTACTGCTAAACTCATGGGTTCATGCTTCTAACTCTAGGTTATATGCTATCATAGGATTCTACTCATGTATAAGACTACTCAATGCGGTTTCAGACTCCCTAAGATACTTTAAAAACTTAGGCTCTGATACCAAGTTTGAAACACCTTGGGAGTACACCCTGGCGTCATACGGTGCTTACAGTCACAAGTTACTACAAGCTAACCGATGAGCTGGTACCTACTGTGAGTACTGAACAAAACTGCTAATAAAAGATACACATATGCAGAATAACTGAATATGCCATAAGGTTTTATAATCCTAAGAAATTACTGAACTCTTAAATATAAAATGACTATTTGAAAATACTAATGTAAAGGCTGACAATCAACTAAAAATTTGATAACTGTCTGAAAGCCTCTAACTGAATGACTGTGGAGTTGATAGGACATGTCCTCTAACTAACCCGACCGACTACTGGACTAAAGTAGTAGAATAAACATAATATGAGGAGTCATCACTACTATTGCTGCTGATGTACTGGAATGTCTAAGTGCGATCGGGAACCTGATCGTCTGAACCTATAATATGATACATCATAGCGCAAGAAATGAGTATGCGGTCAGTACTTTAAATGTACTGGTACGATAGATTAGGTTAGGCTGATATATATGGGATCATGTATGAGATAATTGGATATGCATACGTGAATGCTATAAAATCTGAGAATGCATGACCAAGCATATAACATAATTCTGAAATAGTTCGCAAACTGAAATATTGAAATTTGATAACTGAATAACTTATTAATGCTATGTTATAGTCAAGAAAAATAGAACAGATTTTTGAAATGAATACCAAAACTGAAACTAAGGGAGGTATCATCTAACCAACTTATCTATCTTATGAAGTTTGTCTATCCTCAATTTGGAAGCATCCATCATACCCATATTCAACCAGTGCAAGGAGCATAATGCCTTATGTTCAAGTTAAATGGGAAGGTGACAAGATTATCAAAAATCCAACTTGCTGGAAGACTAGCCAAAGGGGGTCTTGAATATGGTCCGAAAAACCCGTAAAACATCATCAAATTTTTGGGCCTACTTTGCTGTACTTGCATTTAGGGTCTTTTAACAGCGCACACGCAAGTGTACGAGATCTTATCAAATAGTAAAGTGGCTTCAAGAAAGCTCAAGTATCGATCTCTCAGAGACTTGCGTTCGGCACGTATCTAATTCTAGTCTAATTAATTGAGAAAAATTAAACAAACAGAGAATTTGTAATTTTGTTAATTAAAAATTAAATAAATAATACATCAAAATAAAAGTTTTGGAATAATCAATGGATTAAAGCCCAGGGTTAAAGCACTTTAAACAATCATACTATGTTATTGAATTTCAGGGTTAAAGCACTTTAAACAATCATACTATGTTATTGAATTTCCTCCGTTAACTTGCTTATCTTGGTTGTTGATTCGTAGGGTTAATTGCATGATTATGGTTTCCCAACCTATAATCTTTTATCTAATATGGACATTACAACTACATCGTTGAACAGGTATGTAATAATCCAATTAAGTGAATTAAAACAATCATCCTACGTATGAATCAAGTAAAGAATATAAGTACATCTCTGTCCTAGACGATAAGTTTAATTCTTTATTTTATAAAAGAATAAAAATTCAAATTTTGTTTATTCCCATGTTCTATATCCCTATTCCCTTTTGCGAGATCAAAAGGTTGACAATATATATATTATAAGGGTCGCAAATTCTTAAAATAATTAAAATAATAATAAACAAACAACCAAATATGACAAGCGAAATTAATCGAAATTAATTCAAAACAATAGTACTCATGTTCTTGGCTTTAACCCTAGAAGGAGGATTTTTTAGCCACTAATATTCATAATCACGATCCAAATAATTGAATACTTGATATGAAAAATCAAAGACTAAAAATAAAATTAAAACATAATAAACTGTGTAGCCGCCTCCGTCTTTTTTCTCCAAACTGTGTCAACCATGTACTGTATGTGTCCACCAAAATTAATTTGGTCCAAGAATTGTTTCCAAACCTCCTTTGATGTGACTAGATGTCCGCTTTTATATAATAATAATAATAATAATAATAATAATAATAATAATAATGATATAATCCCAAGTATAATGGGACTTGGTAGCCGTCACGTGTCCCAACAAAACTCCCACCAAAATCCTTATTTTTCGTGCCTCACTTTGAATAAAATTTGGAGAAAACCACTGCTATGTCGGCGCTTTAAAATTCTGGTAGTGCATAATTTTAGCAATACGATGCATCACTCAATGCGTTGGAATATCGATGTGATGAGTTGACTTCGCGTCATCTCACTGGAATTTGCATCCAAAAATCTAGTTAAGTGTAGAACGTCCTTTCCTTTGCCCGTGCTTTTTGTAATGTATTTTCAATGAATTTTGAGACTTTTTATCATCAATATATCACCGTGTTTAATTCAAAATGCCTCCTAAAATATCACACACCACAAATTTAAGATCAAAACAATACAATATTATCAACAACAAATCAAAACAAGAGCTAAGATAAGGCAAATTCTCAATGATCTTCCACTTATTATTCCGACTCTTAGCTTAATCAATTTAAACTTTGCACATTAAAAACAAGTTATTCAACATAAAATTACACCATTAAAATATTTGGAATAAATTAAGAACATTAAAATCCACCGAAACCAACTAGACAAACACCTAGCCAAGCTAGTAAAACAAGTTTTCTGGGTTGAACATTAAATTACTCAATTAAGCACAAACTTGTTTAAAAAAATACTTTGGACCTTTTAAATACACACTTGGACACTTAAATGCTTATTTATATTAATATGAACACGTTAATCACACTAATTGCTCTCAAAAAAAGGTGAAATAAGCTAGAATAATGATACCAAAGTGTATAAAATCACCTCAGATCTTCACCCCACACTTAAACTCTTGTTCGTCCTCGAACAACCCTTTATTCTAAGCATAAAAACCTGAGGTGACGCTACACTTCTACTAAAATAAAGACACAATTGAAAGTTCAAGAACACTACTTCAAAACATCCTAGCCTCAAGAATTGACTCACCTAAGTGGCAAACTCATTCTTATAATTCAATCAAGGACATTATATGAATCACCCATACTTATCAAACATGTGCACCTCACAATAAGATAGTTACCCATAATCACTCACTATATTGCAGTTTATAATATAATGGGTACAAGAATCAAATTATGTTTGCTCTCACAAAGGATTCACAAGTTACACACAATGAACCGTAGGTTTTCCCTTAGTGTAATGCTCTACTAATAGTCGAATGTAAAGCTCAGGATCAAGTAGGACTTTTTCGGGTTATAATGTAGGCTAAGGGACGAGTAGAAACTATTTGGGAATAGTGACTAACCTCTCTAAGCGCTTTAATACACTACATTAAACATTTAAAACCAATATTCAACAACCAAATTATGCTTATTCATTCATCCATACCTTTTGTTTCTGCCCTATCTCTTTTAAGCATTTGCATAAACACTTGGTAGACATATTGTTTACTACCACATGAATCAATTTTTCTTCTTTTGACCATGGCAATATTTTTAGCTTAAATTATATCACATTTATCCACCACACATCAATTATAAACACCAATAACTATTACCTTGGGGTATCAATTTCACCTTTTTCTTCTTTAATTTCTCAAACTCCTTATTAAATCAATATTTTTTACTAAAGCACTTAGGAGCCTTTTGGATCAAATTATGGTCTATAAAAGAAGGAATTAGGCTACTTATGAGGCTACCAAAGAAAAAGTTAAAGGCTCAATGGGGGTTAACTAAGATAATGCACAAAGGGTAGGTAAAAAGAAGGTATAAAATAAAGCTATCAAAGAAATGCCAAAATCATCTCCTAAACACACATTCTTTATTTAGCTTCATACACACACCGGAAAAGTTCTAGACATCACACGCAATAAGGAATATACAAAAAACCTTACACGCACATGGCACATGCTCAACACAATAGGATCATCATAGACTTTCAACTGAACAATTGCATGAATTCAACTTTTAGCCAACAAGTACAATAGTCACAAACATGAGCCTAAGAGTCTCAAAAATACTCAATCAACATGCTTTAACAAAAAATCCACTTGCATCATGTAATAAAAAATAACACCAACAAGAACATCTCACTTATTCCTAAAAAAAAATTAAATTAAGCCAAAAATTGAGAATTTCCCCTCACCCCACACTTAAACTCTTGTTCGTCCTCAAACAACCCTTTACTCTAAGCATAAAAATCTGAGGTGATGTTGTACTTTTACTAAGTTTAAGGCACTCAAGCTAGTACTACAATGACTACACGGAATGCAAGTTTCTACACAAAGCATGTTATTTACACAATTGAGAGCTCAAGAACACTACTTCAAAACATCCTATCCTCAAGAATTGACTCACCTAAGTGGTAAGCTTATGCTTATCATTAAATCAAGGACATCATATGAATCACTCATACTCATCAAACATGTTCCCCTTACAACAAGAGAGTTACCTATAATCACTCACAATAATGCAATTTATAACATAATAGGTATAACTACGCTCACTCTCACAAAGAATTCACAAGTTACAAACAATGAACCATACGCTTACCCTTTGTTTAATTCTCTACTAATAGTCGAATGTAAAGCTTAGGATCAAGTAGGACCTTTTTAGGTTGTAATGTAGGCTAACGGACGGGTAGGAACTATTTCAGAATAGTGATTAACCTGTATAAGCACTTTAATACACTACATTAAACATTTAAAACCAATCTTCAACAACCAAATTACACTTATTCATTCATCCATACCTTTTGTTTTTTCCCGGTCTCTTTTAAGAATTTTCACAAACACTTGATGGGCGTATTGTTTACTACCAGATGAATAAATTTTTCTCTTTTTTCACAACCATGGCAATATGTTTGGCATAAATTATATCCCATCAATCCACCACACATCAATTATTAAAAACTAATAACTACTACCTTGGGACATCAATTTCACATTTTTCTTCTTTAATTTCTCAAACTCCCTATTAAATTAATTTTTTTAGTAAAGTAATTAGGAGCCTTTTGGATCAAATTATGGTCAATCAAAAAAAGGGATTAGGCTACTTATGAGGCTACCAGAGAAAAAGTTAAAGGCTCAATGGGGGTTAACTAAGATAATGCACAAAGGATTGGTAAAAAGAAGGTATAAAATAAAGCTATCAAAGAAATGCCTAAATCATCTCCTAAACCCACATTCTTTATTTCGCTTTATACACACAGCGAACAAGTTCTAGATATCACATCCAACAAGGAATATACAAAAAACTTACACGCACATGGTATATGCTCAACTCAATAGGATTCTCATAGAATCTCAACCAAACAATAGCATGAATTCAACCTTAAGCCAACAAGTACAAGAGTCACAAACATGAGCCTAAGAGTCTCAAAAATAGAAATTCACTCAATCAACCTGCTTTAACAAATAAATCTGCTTGCATCATGTAAAAAATAGCACCAACAAAAATATCTCACTTATTCCTATTTTTTTTTAAATTGAGCCAAAAATTGGGAATTTACCCACCCCACATTTAAAAATCTACTTTTTCCCCAAAGTGAATTTAATAGTAAAAGATAGAAATACTCCCTGAGGCCTCTAGGCCTAGCTAGATGCATCTTTTTGCATAAATGAAATTCATGGGACCCCATACTCAGTCTTTGACATGCTTCAAGCTCAAGTTTATGGTACTCAGATTTCCCATTAACTTGTGACTCTACCAAAAATAAAAACTATGTAAAATAAAAACCAAAAGAAAAAACTAAAAAGAAAACAAACCTAATTAACTTAGGTTCCCTCCCAAGAAGTACCTAATTTAGTGTCATGGCACGACCCAAATCAACTTTTTTCTCCACCTTGAGGATATAAATTTCACCCCAACATCGCATCCATCTTTTTGCCATGCTCATAGGGTGGTGGTACAAAAATTAAGGAACCGAGTAATGGAATGTGCATGGTAAATCACTCGGCCTTAATGTGAGGTGTGTTTTTATGTTGCTTATCTGGTGTAAAATAAAGAATATAGGATTCTTGTTCCTCATCTTCACACTCTTCACTATTTTAGATGATTCCACAGACAAGATCTTATCTAAACTTAATGTAGAAAAATGCTTCGAGTGAGGCCCAACCAATCCTACTTTAAATTTACACAATCTACTACACACTCACTTTTATTCACCTTCTTAATTTTAGTCTCGATATAAAGATGACAATCAACTAACTGTAATTCTTGTGTTTGCTCCACAAATTGGCTATTGTCCTTCTTATATTTTTCAATGCTTAGACACTGTAGACATGGTGGCAGTTGTTTGTCCTCAACCTGTTCAACAATTTTAATTTTCGAGTACTCAGACTTCCTCGAATTATCCATAAATTCATCTACAATAGGTTGGGAATTCAACTCTGCATCTACCTCTAAATTATTATCCAATTTCTCTGCAGTCTCCCAATAGTGCTTCATGTTTGTCAACAACTATATTTGAGATGCTAAAATTTGTTTCAGAATCTCTTCTATTTTGCTCATTTGAATCGTGGCTTGCATGTTTTATTGTTGCTGCTGAAACTACTGCTGCTGGTTCCATGATTGAATTTATGACTGATTCAGCCCCGTTCGATTGAAGTATTTTATATAATTTTGCCTTTGATCATATCCCACAAACATCACTGAATTGGGGTTGACATCACACATCTTTTCAGAATGACCACTTTGACCACAAACTATACACCATATAGAATCGTCAACACTCGAAAACCATCTATCCCAAGATACCATGTTAAGAAGTGTGATAAAAAAATAAAAAATAAAAAGAAACTAAACAAAAACTATTTACAACTCAATATAGAAAAACTAAAATTAAGATAGTAGCCTAATTACAAGTCCCCGGCAACGATGCCAAAAACTTGATAGCTCTCAAGTGCACACGCAAGTGTACGCAGTCTTATCAAGTAGTAAAGTGACTTCAAGGAAGCCCAAGTATCGATCTCTCAGGGACTTGCGTTCGCCAGCTATCTAATTCTAGTCTAACTAATTGAGAAAAATTAAACAAAATGAGAGTTTGTAATTTTGTAAATTAAAAGTTAAATAAATTATGCATAAAAATAAAAGTTTTGAAACAATCAATGAATTAAAGCCTAGGGTTAAAGCACTTCGAACAATCATACTATGTTATTGAATTTCCTCCGTTAACTTGCTTATCTTGGTTGTTTATTCATAGGGTTAATTGCATGATCATGATTTTCTAACCTATAATCTTTCACCTAATATGGACATTACAACTACATCATTGACCAGAGATGTAATAATCCAATTAAGTGAAATGAAGCTATCATCCTACGTATGAATCAAGTAAGGCATCTAAATACATCTCTGTCCTACACGCAAAGTTTAATTCTTTATTTTATAAAAGAATGAAAACCCAAACTTTGTTTATTCCCATGTTCTATCTCCCAATTCCTTTTTTTGAGATCAAAAGGTTGACAATATATGTATTCTAAAGGTCGCGAATCCTTAAAATAATTAAAACAAGAATAAACAAACAACCAATATGATAAGTAAAATTAATTGAAATTAATTCAAAACAATAGTACTCATGTTCTTGGCTTTAACACCGGGAGGAGGGTTTTGTAGCCATTAATATTCATGATCACAATTTAAATAATTGATTACATGATATGAAAAATTAAAGACTAAAAATAAATTAAAATCTAATAAATCATGTAGCCGCCTCCGTCTTTTTTCTCCAAACTGTGTCAGCCGTGTACTGTATATGTCCACCAAAATTAATTTGGTTCAAGAATGGTTTCCAAGCTTATTTTGATTTGACCAGATGTACCCTTTTATATTATAATAATAATAATACCAATTATAATGGGACTTGGCATACCTCATGTGTCCCAACAAAATTTCCAGCAAAATCCTTATTTTTCGTGCCTTATTTTGAATAAAATTTGGACAAGGCCACTGCTATGTCGGCGCTTTTAACTTTTGGCAGTGCATGATTTCAGAAACACGACGCATCACTTAACGCATTATAATATCAATACGATGCGTTGACTTTACGTCGTCTTACTGGAATTTGCGTCCAAAAATCTAGTTAAGTGTAGAACGTTCTTTCCTTTGCTCATGCTTTTTATAGTGTATTTTCAATGAATTTAGAGCCTTTTTATCATCAATATATCACTATATTTAATTCCAAAAGCCTCCTACAATTTCAAACACCACAAATTTAAGATAAAAACAACACAATATTCTTAACAACAAATCAAAACAAGAGCTAAGATAAAGCAATTTCGTAATGATCTTCCACTTATTATTCTGACTCTTGACTTAATCAATTTAAACTTAGCACATGACAAACAAGTTATTCCATATAAAATTACACCATTAAAATATTTGGAACAAATTAAGCGTATTAGAATCCACCGAAACCAACCAGACACACACCTAGCACAAGCTAGTAAAACTAGTTTTTCGGGTTGAACTCTAATTTACTTAATTAAGCTCAAACTTGTTTAAGGAAATACTTTAGACCATGTAAATTATCACTTGGACACTAAAATGCTTATTTATATCAATATGAGCACGTTAAGCACACAAATTGATCTCAAAACAAGGCGAAATAAGTTAGAATAATGAAACAAAAGTGTATAAAATCACCTCAGATCATCTTTGCCAAATTCTCATTTATCTCTTGATTCAACAATTCTATCTGCCCATCGTCTTGAGGATGGTATGGAGCGTTGTAACACCCCGATTTGCTAAACCGGAATGCTACATGGTGCTCATGACCTCGAGGGACCACAAGCTAACACACGACTAATATCTATACCTGTATACTACAAATCATGATATAATAATGCGAAATACATAGAACTATAAGGCCATAAGGTTCAACTGAATACAATCATATGGGTGAAAATACCCAAAACAACTCAATCTGAACGTAAATCTGAACATAATCTGAAAGCCTTTAAACTATCTGAATAAGGAGTTGAAGGAACATATCTCCAACCAACTCCGTAAAACTGAACTAAAGAAATAAATAAATGAATCAAATCATACTGTCCTCGAATCAATGAGGACTCACTGTGTCTCTGCGATTGGAATTCTACCGCTACTGCTGGGCTAGAGCTCATGTATCGGAACCTATGGTGTAACATGAAAAGAAAGCACCATAGCGCAAATGCATCAGTACAACTGGAGTACTGAGTATACGAGTAGGGTACGCTGAACAGAAAGAGTTTCATGTATGAACATCACTAACTGACTAATATGAACGTGGGAGTGCAAACACACATATATAGAAACAGGGACCGTGAATACGTGATAGCATGACCTGTAAGCTAATACATGGTTTACTGATAACTGTGATAACTGATACTAAAACTGATAACATGGATGACTGTATCTGACAGTCCTGTATATACAAAAATCTGAAGAATGCCCTGAGTTTTTTTACTGAGACTGATACTGAAACTTTGGGAAGTAGTGTTTAATTGACATACGCTATATATCCCGTTATGGCTAAACTGGGGTCCAATCTCTACCCCGATTGGAGGGGTGTCAATACCGTGCCACGGGTAAGGACAGTCTGTGAGTGACCCTTATCTGGCGGGTACTCAATGAGAATGGTGGGAACCCAAAACTGACGCGTTAAGCCACCTCATCAACCCTAATCTGATGGGTTAAGATGTCTCAACCTAGGCTGGCTACGTAGTTCTGGAACACAAGGATGACTACTAAGAATCACACCCTAAACTGGTGGGTGAGTTCCCATCCTTGGGTTCACTCGATGCTAACCTCTACTCCCATCTGGAGGGACTGGACATGAATAACTAACTGTGCATGACTTAATCTTACTGAATTCCATTGACTGGCGGAATGTTACTGATATTACACAACTGACTGAGATCATAAAGTTTTCCTGAGTCACATGACTGACTGAAGTCTATGGAATCATATCTTGAGTTCGGATATCATGACACATGACATGGATCTAGGCACACAACTATAGTTTTTGGGTACAAGTACCCCCAGGACTCGATGCAAAGTAACTGACACACATGACTGACTTGATCATAAGAGTAGAGTCCATAATTTATAATATCATAAGTACAGATCTTATACTAAGCATGGTTATCAACAATGTATTGCATGGAAAGGATTTCATATCACATGGAAGTACTTGCACAATCTTAAAGTCATGTTCATTGCATAATCATATGGGCAACACATGCCAATAGCATGGTAGTTCATGTGGATTGCATGGTTATCATACATCTTGTTCATAAGTAGGATGTCCAAGTAAACATAGCATAATCTCATAAGAATAGTTCATGAGTATTCCAAAAACATTTACAAGGCACATTATAAACCTAGAAGTCATTGGAACGTAAGGGCATATCATGAATCCTTCACTTAGTCACAATTTAGCTATATTTCATGATTTCTAGTTTCTTAGGCATTTTATCAAACACCTTACATGCACATCTTAAGCATAGGTGAAATCATCAACTTATACATCATGAACAACCAAATTTACATGTTTCCAACTCATATGATATCATGAATTCATAAAAACATATAAAGATTCCATCTTGGAAATCACGCAATATCAACAACATGATCATGAACACCCAACAATATAGAAATCATACTTTATGATGAAAAAAAGGATTGTTGAGCTTTATGGAGGAAAGGGATCCATAAATCAACTCACGCATACCTTAGAAAGAAAGATTCTTGATGAATGATGGAGGAATTTTCTTGAAATTGGATCTTCAAGCTTAGTTATGCAACCTTAGTTGTTTTTCTCTTTTAGTGCTCTTGGATGATGAGCTTTGAGATGATAATAGGGTTGTAATATGATTAGAAGCTATATATTTTGTAGGGTTAAGTTTAG
>NW_025845872.1:812-1287 GCF_002878395.1 Capsicum annuum | reverse complement strand
CCATTTTGGAGTATCCATGTACTCCAGGGGTAGTTTCTCCGAGGGGGTTGTGATCAAAGGTTGCACTAAATGTTTGCACTAATATGTGTTCATAATAAGTACGGGTTTTGTATGATTCACCAGTAAAATATACATTGGCAGTAAGATAATTTTTAGTATTCGCTATGCTTCTTCAGAATTTTATTGTCCAGGAATATGCTGATTTTCAATATATAATATAAGTTCTCTAGCATCCAATTTTTCATATGAAGGCTTATCTTCAAAATTTTCTTGAACTATGGACGCAAAAGAATCTGCAGTTTTTTGTTGATCTGATAGATAAGATTGCAGTTGTTTATATAACGGATGATTTTCAGGAATATCTTCTAGATGTACAGAAGAGACAATATTCAGAGTTTTGGATGATGATTATTCATCTTGAGGAATTTTTGAATTAATTAAAGTTCTATTTCCTCGTTGTAATATAGGAAAATTA
>NW_025845872.1:0-712 GCF_002878395.1 Capsicum annuum | reverse complement strand
TCAAAGGTTGCACTAAATGTTTGCACTAATATGTGTTCATAATAAGTACGGGTTTTGTATGATTCACCAGTAAAATATACATTGGCAGTAAGATAATTTTTAGTATTCGCTATGCTTCTTCAGAATTTTCTTGTCCAGGAATATGCTGATTTTCAATATATAATATAAGTTCTCTAGCATCCAATTTTTTATATGAAGGCTTATCTTCAAAATTTTCTTGAACTATGGACGCAAAAGAATCTGTAGTTTTTTGTTGATCTGATAGATAAGATTGCAGTTGTTTATATAACGGATGATTTTCAGGAATATCTTCTAGATGTACAGAAGAGACAATATTCAGAGTTTTGGATGATGATTATTCATCTTGAGAAATTTTTGAATTAATTAAAGTTCTATTTCCTCGTTGTAATATAGGAAAATTAAAACTTGCAGAGCTATATGCAGAATTTCTTCGATCAAAAAATGAAGGGTTTGTTCGTCCTCCTTGATATGAAGAGTTTTGACTCTTTCCACCCTGTCCTCTTCCTTTGGCTATTTGCCAAGGAGGATTCATACTGCATCAATAATCAGGAATTTGATCAGCATACCATGACATATATTCAGAGAGATCTTCATAAAGTGTGTCCTTTGTGATAAGATCATCAATGACTTTCCGAAGTATGAGCATGTGTAAATCCATATTTAGAGGAACTGTTTTTATAAAGGTGATTAG
>NW_025845871.1:0-1352 GCF_002878395.1 Capsicum annuum | reverse complement strand
TTTTCATTTCTTGATGAATGCTTCAGCTTTTTCAATTTCTTCTTCTTCTATCAGAATTTCCGGAGGTTGTGAATCAGTAATATCTTCAGTATTTGTTTTGGTACTATTCATTGATATGTCTAAATTTTGCTCAAAAGTTTGAAGTAATTTATCTCTGACCTCTGATAAATATTCTTCTATCATTTGCATTTTATTGCCGCCATGTGCAGATATTCTTCGGGAAACATAGTTAAGACTCTTTTCTTCCACCAAAATTGATTTTTTGGGAGTTTTTTCATATTCAGTAATTTTTTTGACTATTTCCTCCCGTTGGTCATGACCATAGTTGAATTTAGTCTCTGGATCTTTCCGAAGCAATTTGTCCCAGAAATTACAATAAAATGTTCGGTATAAGGCAGGAATTTATTGAGTGTCATAGCCTATTTCTATGGACCAACGATGGATCCAAGGGATAGAGAATTCTGTATAGAAATACATCTGATCAATAGTATCGATTTTGCAAATGTGATCTGAAAGATATAATTCGGTTAAGAAAGGAGAGGACTTTTTCCATGAGTAATATAAAGAAGAATATTCTGGAGGTAATATTTTGATCGTAGGTCCATGTTGAGACCACCATTGAATAAACCAGTTTGGGATAGGTTTTTCAAATACTTTAGCATAAATTTTTATGAACCAAGTATGTTTGTGCTTATAATTATTATAATATAATACTTGAGAAAAGGCTTTAATATAATCCCAGTAAGTGAATATGGCAAGTGTTTTGCCCATTGGTCCCATTGGCATAGATCGTTGAGTCATTGACGAAATTCCCCATTCTTCAATAGGAATAAGTTTTTTAATTATCATTTTGGAGTATCCATGAACTCCAGGGGTAGTTTCTCCGAGGGGGCTATGATCAAAGGTTGCACTGAAGGTTTGCACTAATATATGTTCATAATAAGTTCGAGTTTTGTATGATTCGCCAGTAAAATATACGTTGGCAGTAAGGTAATTTTTGAGTAGTCTCCATGCTTCTTCAGAATTTTCTTGTCCGGGAATATGCTGATTTTCAATATATAATATAAGTTCTCTTGCATCCAGTTTTTCATATAAAGGCTTATCTTCAGAATTTTCTTGAACTATGGACGCAAAAGAATCTGCAATTTTTTATTGATCTGATAGATAAAATTGCAGTTGTTTGTATAATGGATGATTTTCAGGAATGTCTTCTAAATGTACAGAAAAACCAATATTCAGAGTTTTGGATGATGAAGATTCATCTCGAGGAATTTTTGAATTAATTAAAGTTCTATTTCCTTACTGCAATATAGGGAAATTAGAACTTGCAGAGCTATATGCAGAATTTCTTC
>NW_025845870.1:0-1415 GCF_002878395.1 Capsicum annuum | reverse complement strand
TTCTAAAGTATTTGAAAAACCTATTCCAAACTGGTTCGTTCAGTGGTAGACTCATCACGGGCCTACGGTTAAAATATTACCACCAGAGTATTCCTCTTTAGATTATTCATGGAAAAAGGCCTCCCCTTTCCTAACAGAACTATATCTTTCTGATCACATTTGTAAAATTGGCACTATTGATCAAATGTATTTTTATATCGAATTTTCTATTCCATGGATTCATCGATGGTCCATAGAAATCGGTTATGACACCCACCAAATTCCTGCTCTATACCGAATATTTTACTCCAATTTTTGGGATAAGCTGCTTCGCACAGATCCGGAAACAAAGCTCGCCTATGGCCATGATCAACGGGAGGAAATAATACAGAAGATTGCCGAATATGAAAAAACTCCCAAAAAATCAATTTTAGTTGAAGACAAAAATCTTAATTATGTTTCCAGAAGAATTTCAGCTCATGAGGGTAATAAAATGCAATTAATAGAAGAATATCTATCAGAAGTTTGAGATAAATTACTTCAAACTGTTGAGCAAAATTCGGATGCTTCAATGAATAGCACAGACGCAAATACCGAAGATATTACCGATTCACAACCACCCGAAGCTCTGATAGAAGAAGAAGAGATTGAAAAGGCCGAAGCATTCATTAAAAATGGAAAGGAAAAGACAAGACATGACAAGACAAGATATGACTAGTTGATAAAACTCTCTGTTGTAACAGTAAGTTGTAACAGTAAAAAACACTATGCACAGGACCCCACATATTACTGTGCAAGATTCTCTTTTCTATTATTTATAGAAGCCTCATTCTTAGAAGAGAGGCATCAAGTTTTTTAAAATTCTCTCCTTTATTTTTCTCTCTCTTTTTAATCTATTCCCGTAATAAATAAAGAAGAAGCTACTTGTTTACTATTATTTCCGTTGGGTTCCCGGCGACTCAGGTACATATCTTTTTACTTAATTGAAGTCATTCATTACACACTTCTACCATAATCTGGCCGTGACTATGTCCGGCTAAACAAGTATCTTATATCTATGCTGAAGATATAACTTCGCTGACATGTTAACTATGCAGGCTCCAGACTCTATCAAAATATGAAAGAATCTTTTTAATTTCTTGACTTGGTTCCAAAATGGAAGTACAGTCGAGTTCAATAGACTTATGCTAACCTTGTCTCTGTGACACCGTCTAGTAAGTTGTGCCTTTCTAAGCCCGTATTGATGATGAGGAAAGGGCGAACTTCGGCACAATTAGAACTTCTAGACACGCAGGTTCAACATAAGGTTAATTAAATCTCTGACAGGCCCCATGTTTGGGTAAAAAAATCATCCATACAGTCATAAAATTACTTAAGATTCTTTTCTATTTCGGTTGGTGCTTTGGTTCGGTCTTCCGACTTTGGCTTAATCCGAT
>NW_025845869.1:0-1143 GCF_002878395.1 Capsicum annuum | reverse complement strand
GAAAAAAAGTAAAATAGACATGTATGTCTGTTTCAATTGTAATTTTACTATACTATTGCTAATTAATTATTATATATTTTTATAGTAATTTTGCTATGTTGCTTCTAATTAGTTATTACAAGTCACTTAAGACATGTGTGCTTCATTGCTTTCATTGGGATTTTACTATATCACCCCTAATTAATTATTATGATCGTCTAAGTATTCCAAATTGATAATATTTCATAAAAAAAATAAAAGAGACATAAAATGATATGTCAACATAAAAAATTTGATTGACTATTGAAATTATATTAGTGCATATAAATTGGGATGGGACAGAACAAGACATAAAATAACGTATATTATTTGAAAATAAAATAAAAAATATTATAAATCACAATAATTAAGAACTTAATATAAAAGTATATATGTAAAACAAATTTGATTGACAGTCGAAATTTTATTTGTGCCACATAAATTGAGACAGAGAGAATATTCATATATTATTGAAAAATAATGTAAAAGACATTGTAAATCGCTTAATTAACAACTTTAGAAATTTAAAAAGTATAAAATATTTGATTGACTCTCGAAATTATACCAGCATTATTTAAATTTAAACAGAATAAAAAAAATTTATAAATCATAATAATTAAAAATATAAATTATTTTAATAATTTAAATTACGATTAAAAAAATATATATTGGGACCGTGCTGGCACGGACTATAGATATCTAGTAGTATACATATTAGTGAGGTTAGCTTTCAAAAAGAAACTGATAGTGATTTTTACGTGATAATGATATGGCGCTGACATGATAATTATATGATGCATTTGTAATGCACTTGTTATTGTGAGAGTGGTATTATAATTTTAGAGTGGTGTTTAACTCATTTCAAAGTTGTTTAGGTGGTAAATAAATGTCCGTAACGTTAAAGTTGTTGACACCCAATTTTGTCCCTTCTTACTTTCAAATCATCTCTTGGCGCTTCTAAATAATTTTGATAGCTTTAAAAAAATATGTATGTATGATATTCTTATAATTAGGAGTTTATGCAAATCGTGCTACCATTTGTATTTTTAAACTAAAAGTTATCAACAACATTATTATTATCATCATTATCATCATCATCATCATCATCATTATTATTATTATTAT
>NW_025845868.1:0-1729 GCF_002878395.1 Capsicum annuum | reverse complement strand
CAACGAGTTCTAGAATTTGCTAAAAAATTCCCTGATATTATTACTGACAAAAAACAGCTTCAAAGGTTCCTCGGTAGTCTTAACTATATTTTCCCTTTTTATGAAAATTTGTCTAGAGACTTAGCTCCTTTATATGATAGACTAAAAAAGGATCACAAAACTCCTTGGACTCAAGCACACACTGATTTAGTAAAATTAATTAAAAACAGAGTTCAAACCCTTCCTTGTACTTCTCTTGCAAACCCTAACTGGTTAAAAATCGTTGAAACAGACGCTTCAAATATTGGCTATGGCGGAATACTTAAACAAGTTAATCTCCATATGAAGACCGAATGTTTGATTCGATTTTATTCTGGTAAATGGACGGAAAGTCAGAAAAAATACGCCACGGTAGCCCATGAAATGTTAACTATTGTAAAATGCGTTTTAAAATTCCAAGATGATTTGTATAACCAAAAATTTATAATTAGAACTGATGATCAATCCATCAAATTTATGTTTAATAAAGACTTCAAATATGATGCCTCTAAATTAATATTTGTGCGGTGGCAAGCTCAATTAGCCCCTTTTGATTATGAAATACAATATAAAAAGAGTAGTGAAAATTCTTTGCCTGATTTTCTATCTCGAGAATATCTAACATGAATTTTTATACATACTTCCTCTCTGAAAAAACTATAATAACTATTATTAAATGCATTCCTCTAAACAAAGATATTCATTTTCTTATCTTAGAAACTCTAATTCGTAGCTTAATAGAAGAAGAAAATTTTGTTAACCACGACGAATTCCTTGAAAAAGAAATTTATTGGTTTGATATTGACTTAAGTGATTAATGTTTACAGATATAATGAAGTTCTTTCTACACTTCTTCTCTGTAAAGTTCTTAATCACCTTTATAAAAGCAGTTCCTCTAAATATGGATTTACGCATGCTCATACTACGGAAAGTCATTGAGGACCTTATCACAAAGGACACTCTTTATGAAGATCTCTTTGAATATATGTCATGGTATGCTGATCAAATTCCTGATTATTAATGCAGTATGGATCCTCCTTGGCAACTCGCCAAAAGTAGAGGACGAGGTGGAAGAAATCAAAACTCTTCATATCAAGGAGGACGAACAAACCCTTCATATTTTGATCGAAGAAATTCTGCATATAGCTCTACAAATTTTCCTATATTGCAGCAAGGAAATAGAACTTTAATTAATTCAAAAATTCCTCGAGATGAATCTTCATCATCCAAAACTCTGAATATTGGTTCTTCTGTACATTTAGAAGACATTCCTAAAAATCATCCATTATACAAACAACTGCAATCTTATCTATCAGATCAACAAAAAACTGCAGATTCTTTTGCGTCCATAATTCAAGAAAATTCTGAAGATAAGCCTTCATATGAAAAACTGGATGCTAGAGAACTTATATTATATATTGAAAATCAGCATATTCCCAGACAAGAAAATTCTGAAGAAGTATGGAGACTACTCAAAAATTACCTTACTGCCAACGTATATTTTACTGGCGAATCATACAAAACTCGGATTTATTATGAACATATATTAGTGCAAACCTTTGATCACAGCCCCTTCGGAGAAACTACCCCTGGAGTTCATGGATACTCCAAAATGGTAATTAAAAAACTTATTCCTATTGAAGAATGGGGAATTTCGTCAATGACTCAACGATCTATGCCAATGGGACCAATGGGCCAAACACTTGCCAAT
>NW_025845867.1:0-2269 GCF_002878395.1 Capsicum annuum | reverse complement strand
TTTTATTTCAATCCGTCAAAATTTTGATTGGAGCTTCGACCGGAATACCTTGCACGATAAAGCCTCGACTCCGAACTCTTGAAATGAATAAAACCCAACACTAAACTAATCTCCGAGCAACCCGAACGAGCGTTTCGCTATCGAGGTCATTTTCCGGTGGAAATGGACGGGAACGAGTCTATATCAGGGGTTTTGGTTGGTTTCTTTACGAACTGTTTCGCCGAAACTGACCTGGACAGTTGGACGGAGGGGTTTTCCGATAGAATCAGCCAAAAACAGGGATGAGGGTGGCTGGCAGTGTATTTCCGGTAGTAAATCCGACGAGTACGTCGCCTGGAAAACCAAACCAAGGGTCGTTTTCCCTCTTTATCCTCTCTCTCGCGTTCACAAATCACTTCTCCCTCAATTCACTGTTTTTCCTTCGATCTCTATCTTTATCTCCCTATCACTTAGTTTTCTCTCACAATTGCTCCATTTTATTTTATTTTATGCTTTTCTTCTGATTTTTCAATCTAGGTGTGTACCAGGTTCGATGGTGAGTGTGCATGGCCTGAGGTGTGGGTGCTCTACTGTGAATTCAGAGATTTTATGCTCGGTGTGTGTGGAATCTTTAATAGGTTCCTTTCTGTTATTTTGTTTTTTGTCCTACCCCTTTTATTTGGATGATGATGACATATGGTGAGTATATGCTAGTAAGATTTTTGAGTAAAAAGGTGCCAAGATTCTATTAATAAATTCAATACCTAGAATTGTTTTGCCATAAGAGAAAATATAAATTTTTGATAGAATTAACCTATCTTAAAATACATTTTAATTACTAGAAAGAGATCACTTCTATTTGGACTCCGTTGGTGGCAACTTGTAACGACACATGGGACAATTTGGGTTTTTAAGAAGCCAAGTCTCGATGCAGCCATAATGGAAACTGTGGCTGCAAGTCAAGCTGTATTGTTGTGATCTAGGTGAGTAACTCTCCTTGCATATCACACACTCATCTGTCCATTCGTTTTCTAGAAGATGAACTCTTTACAAAGACTGCATTATTGATCTTACTGCAGGCAGCGACATGAATTCTCTCGTAGCTTGCTCAGTTAAAGTCTGTACTAATTCCCTTTCATAATTCTCATCAAAATGCATGCACCAACAATTTATTGTGTTCCTCACAACATCTTTTATATCCCCTTCACGGGCTTCAGTCCATTGTAATTTTTCATACAAAGATGGTTCGTGTGATTGTCCCAATCCCTTGATTGCTTTATAAGTAACTCTCCAAACTATTTCTCCTATCTTATCATATTGGTTTTTAACAATTCTGGATTTGGTAGGTTCAAATTCTTGAGGAGATACATAAAGTTTCTCAACAATTATCAGGCTCACATAAGTTGTATCATGATCTTGCAAAGGAGGTGCAAGGTTCTGTGTTGTACGAGCATACTCCAAAATTTGTTTGATTAAATCATGTTTGCTCTCTAAGATTTTCTCAAGACCATCCCACTTAATTCTTTCTAGGGGACAATGTAAGATAGTTTCTGAAGGCAGCACTGTGTCAACATTATCCCATGACAATGAGTTGTACTTCCCATACCACTTAGTATGAAAGGGGTACTCTTCGATAATGTTGTCAAAACAAGTGTAAGCAAACTTGACAAGTAGATCAATCTCCAAGTTAAAATTGTTGCCTGATATATTGACTGCACAAGGAAGAGTACTTCTAGCATTATGAAATTAGGGTAACACATGAATTTGACGGGCAGATGTGGACGACTCCATTATTTGATGAAGCTAATCGAAGCGTAAATATTGAAGTTTGCAACTGGACTCATAAGAATATATAGAGAAAAAAAAGTGTTTTCCCTTTTTGTGTAGATTAGGACTTGCACTTGGATTCCTAGCTGTTACCAAAATACGCGTGAAATAGCTTACCAAATATATATGGATAAAGATAAAGAAAAAGTTACCATATATGGTGTCTTGATTACCACATAAATCCTTTTAAATACATTATATGATTATATTTCTAACCAATTAGATTAATTATACTAGTCAAGTATACGTGGTTTGAACGCGTGTCCCGTGTTAATTTATAAAACTATACATAAATGAAAATTTTAATGAATTAAAAATTTTTTTGCTCATCAAAGAAAAAGATGTAGAGGAAAATTAAGCCACAATTAATGGAGCATTTATTGTACATACTAGAGGAGCATGACCTATGTCAGCACGGACCCAACATTAAGATATTTATTTGTCTTTTCAATCTTGATATATT
>NW_025845866.1:0-1946 GCF_002878395.1 Capsicum annuum | reverse complement strand
ATAGTAGGATTGCTGAATTAGAAAAAGAATTACAAATGTTAAAAGATTTGTATGAACAAAGACAAAAGGAAAAAAAAAGAAAAAGATAGAGAACAAAAATTACTGAACGAGATAAATCAATTTAAGGAGAAATTGGAAATAAAAAACAAAGAATTAGAAATAAATAATATAGACGTTGAAGAGACAGATAATTATGATTCAGAAGATAGTGAAAATACACAGAAATATTAACAAATAAAAAAAAATTAGAAATTAATGAAACACAAGAAGTAATTAATGAGGAAAACTTAGAAAGTACCCACACAGAAATAAATACTCTTGATAAAAAAGAAGATGAAAATATAAATTTTATGTAAAATAGATTTCCTTTCGTTATCCTTTTGTAGGTGGTGAATATCTTGTGTAATTCTTCCATAACTGTTAATTCTTCTCCGCCTTGGGTGTATATGGTGTTTAATATTCCATAGTCAAAACAAGTCCTTACTAGGCTTGGGTTAGTTTTGGGTAGTGCAATTAGTTTGTTATATCCTTGTAATTTTTGGGTTAGATATTAATAGATATTAAGAAATAATAAATCTATTTCATAATTTTCTTAATATCTATTATTTCTATAATATCTATTCATTAGATATACAATAAATCTATTTCATAAGTTAGTTAATCACCTATATCCGCACCCTCCTACAAATGGTATCAGAGCCCAGTAATTTAAAAAATACAAAAGTGAGATATATGTTAGAGTTATCATCAGAATTTACCTATAAATTATTGAATTAATTATGAGAAGACCATTTAAAAATAGAGAAGCTTTTAGAAAAATTAAAGAATCCTTAATTAATAATTATTCAGAATATATAAGTCTAAATACAATAAAAGAAAACCCACAAAGATTAGCCTACTTAATTACATTAATATCTAGTATTGAATCAAAATTAATAATCCATTTAAAATCTAGGAGAATGAAACACATACCACCTAATTATGATAAAATTAGATTTAGATATCTGCCAAGATATTATAAATATGGTTTAAAATGAATAAAGTACAACAATACAAAGAATTAAAACAAATCATTTCTGAAAAACGTAAAGAATTAAAACTAAGAATAAAAAGACTACATTATAATATATTTGCTGGAGTCAGTAAAAACTCAATAGATACACAAAAAGATGAAATATCAAAATTAGAATCACAAATAGATAGTTTAGAATATATATATATATCAACATTAACTATTCATAATAAAATGAACAAAGAAGAATTTATAATAGATGAAAAAATATATGAAAACCACGAAGGATTAAAAATAAAAATAGTATTTTCTAATCTAGGAAGAAGATATAAGAAAATAGGTGAACATTTATATCTAATGTTAGAAAAAGAAGAGTTAAAATTAGAAGATAAATTGACAGCAATGGTAAGAATAGAAAAAGAAAATGAAGAGATAGATAGGAAAAAAGAAATAGAAAAAATAAAACAACAAACTACAGAAGAAATACGAAAAATAGAAGAAACTAAAAATAGTAGGATTGCTGAATTAGAAAAAGAATTACAAATGTTAAAAGATTTGTATGAACAAAGATAAAAGAAAAAAAAGAAAAAGATAGAGAACAAAAATTACTGAACGAGATAAATTATTGAGAACAAAAATTACTGAACGAGATAAATCAATTTAAGGAGAAATTGGAAATAAAAAACAAAGAATTAGAAATAAATAATATAGACGTTGAAGCGATAGATAATTATGATTCAGAAGATAGTGAAACATACACAGAAATATTAACAAATACAAAAAATTTAGAAATTAATGAAAAACAAGAAGTGATTAATGAGGAAAACTTAGAAAGTATCCACACAGAAATAAATACTCTTGATAAAAAAGAAGATGAAAATATAATACCTAAAACAGCAGAAATAAGAAAACCCGCATATTATAAGAATAAGTT
>NW_025845865.1:0-1452 GCF_002878395.1 Capsicum annuum | reverse complement strand
AACTTGTTCTTTTTTATGAGCTTGATGATTTTGGTTTTTCATGAGCTATTCTTTTTGTTGTACTTATTCTATCATTTATTATTTCCAAATCTTCTTCTATATCTATGTCTTTGTAACTATAATCATTATTATCAATTATTTTTATAAATTTTTCAAAAGGACTTTTTATTTGTATTTTATTAATTTTATATTTTTTTATTATTTTATGTTTTGTTTTTAATACATACTTATTATTTATGTTAGAATTTATGTTAGATTGAATTAGTTATGAGAAGACCATTTAAAAACAGAAAAACTTTTAGAAAAATTAAAGAATCATTAATTAGTAATAATTCAGAATATATAAGTCTAAATAAAACAAAAGAAAACACACAAAGATTAGCCTACCTAATTACCTTAATATCTAGTATTGAAGCAAAATTAGTAATCCATTTAAAATCTAGAAGAATGAGACAAATACCATCTAATTATGATAAAATTAGATTTAGATATCCACCAAGATATTATAAATATGGTTTAAATGAATAAAGTACAAAAATAAATTATTTTTGAAAAACGTAAAGAATTAAAATAAGAATAGAAAGACTACATTATAATATATTTACCGGAGTTAGTGAAAACTCAATAAATACATAAAAAGATGAAATATCAAAATTAGAATCACAAATAGATAGTTTAGAATATATATATATATATATCAACATGAACTAGTCACAATAAAATGAACAAAGAAGAATTTATAATAGATGAAAAAAAATATATGAAAAACACGAAGGATTAAAAATAAAAATAGTATTTTCTAATCTAGGAAGAAGATATAAGAAAATAGGTGAACATTTATATCTAATGTTAGAAAAAGAAGAATTAAAATTAGAAGATAAATTGACAACAATGGTAAGAATAGAAAGAGAAAATGAAGAAATAGATAGGAAAAAGGAAATAGAAAAAATGAAACGACAAACTACAGAAGAAATACAAAAAATAGAAGAAACTAAAAATAGTAGGATTGCTGAATTAGAAAAAGAACTACAAATGTTAAAAGATTTGTATGAACAAAGACAAAAGGAAAAAGGAAGAAAAAGATAAAGAACAAAAATTACTAAATGAGATAAATCAATTTAAGGAAAAATTAGAAATAAAAAACAAGGAACTAGAAATAAATAATATAGATGTTGAAGAGACAGATAATTATGAATCAGAAGATAGTAAAACATATACAGAAATATTAACAAATACAAAAAATTTAGAAATCAACGAAAAACAAGAAGTAATTAATGAAGAAAACTCAGAAAATATCAACACAGAAATAAATACTCTTGATAAAAAAGAAGATGAAAATATAATACTTAGAACATCAGAAATAAGAAAACCTACATATTATAAGAATAAGTTTAAAAAATATAATCTAAAGAATGAATATGACAAATGGACACCAAAACAAATAGTTAATAA
>NW_025845864.1:0-1283 GCF_002878395.1 Capsicum annuum | reverse complement strand
TAATATAATTTTGATAGTCAATTAAATATTTTATGTTGACATATCAAAATTATATTAGTGCCACTTAAATTGGGACGGGATAGAAAAAGATATAAAGCAATATATATTATTTGAAAATAAAATATAAAGTACTATAAATAACAATAATTAACAAAAAAAATTTAAAAAAATTGACTGATTTCTACTTCAGCTGCTTCAGTTGTGATTTTACTATATTACCCCTGCTTAATTATTATGGTCATTTAAGCATTGTGCCACATAAGTTGAGATAGAAAAAATATTATAAATCACAATGATCAAAAATTTAAATTATTTTTAAAATATAATTGGTTGTCATCGACACAAAATTTAGAACAAGGAGAGTAGCATATATTATTCAAAAATTACATAAAAAGTATTATAAATTACAATTGTTAACAATTTAAAATATCTAAAAATAATTTAATATATTATATATTTCAAAAAAATTACATGAAAAATACTAGAAATCACAATAATTAACAACTTCAAAAATTTAAACGATATAAATTATTTGGTCTACTCTTGAAATTATATTAGTGTCACTGAAATTGGAATAGAAAAAAAGTATTATAAATCACAATAATTAAAAACTTCAATTATTTTTTAATATATAATTGATTATCAATGCCACAATAATTTGGACAAGAAAAGTAATGTATATTAATTTAAAAATTACATAAAAAACTATTATAAAATTAAAATAGTTAACAACTTAAATTATCTAAATACGTATGAAAATAACATATGTTGAACTCATGCTAGATTCCGGATGAATCCTAGAAAATATATGCAATCGTTTTATTAAAAAAATTTATTTAAATATATCAAGATGGAAAAGACAAATAACTATCTTAATGTTGGGCCCGTGCTGACACAGGCCCTGCTCCTCTAGTATGTACAATAAATGCTCCATTAATTGTGGCTTAATTTTCCTCTACATCTTTTTCTTTGGTGAGCAATAAAATTTTTAATTCATTAAAATTTTGATTTATGTATAATTTTAATGATTAACACGACACACGCGTTCAAAGCACGTATACTTGACTAGTATAATTAACCTAATTTGTTAGAAATATAATCATATAATGTATTTAAATGGATTTGCGTGGTAATCAAGATACCATATATGGTAACTTTTTCTTTATCTTTATCCGTATATATTTGATAAGCTATTTCACAGGTATATATTTGGTAACAGCTAGGAATCAAAGTGCAAGTCCTAATCCTACACAAAAAGGGAAAACACTTTCTTTTTTTCTCTA
>NW_025845863.1:0-1193 GCF_002878395.1 Capsicum annuum | reverse complement strand
TTTTCGTTAAATTATTTTTGAATATTTTGAGCCATTAACGATTTCTCCTTAGAGTGATCAAAATCAATTTTTTGTTACATTGTACAATTTAACGATTTATTTCGTTAAATTATTTTTGAATATTTTGTAAACGTATTTCAACAAAAAGTAATGCAACAGTAAATTAAACTGATCGAACAATATAGTGATCAACATCTATTTTTCAAGCCGCTCAAACTCAATTTTTTTCTTTTTCCCTTCTCTTTTTTTCTTTTTTTTGTTTTTCTATTTTTATTTTTTTCATTTTTTTTGACTCTTTTATCTCTAACTTTTATTTTGAAAAGACAAATATGTATATTACATACACATGTTCAAAAAAATATACAAAATACATAATCATACAGATTTAGATATGTATTTACAGTACAAAACATAAATATGTATCTTCATATGTATTTACAAAAATGCATATCTCATATATATATATATATATATATATATATATATATATAAACATACAAGATATAGAATCTCTATAACAAAAAGACAACTATATACATATACATATAAGTAATCAAAAAATACATGATACATAAACATATAAGATATAGAATCTCTATAACAAAAAGACAACTATATACATATACATATAAGTAATCAAAAAATACATGATACATATCCTATATGTTTATATATACATGTGAGTCAGATATGTATTTCTATAAATACATATGCAGATATATATATGTATGTTTTTTTACCATAAATACACATGCAGATTTGTATGTCGATTTATTTTGTATATTTTTTTAATGTATATACGTGATATAGATATTTGTCTTTTAAAAATAAAAAATAAAGATAGAAGAGTAAAAAAAATAAAAAATAAAATAAAAAGACAAAAATGGAAAAAAAAAGTCTGAAAAAAAGAAGAGAAAAAAGAAATAGAAAAAAGAAATAGAAGTGTAAAAGTAAAAGCAAAAAAAAAGAAGAAAACGAAAAAAAATATGAGAAAGGAAAAAAATCAGAAAACGAAAAAAGAAAAAAACGACAAAGAAAAAAAAAGAAGAGAAGTAGAAGAGAGAAAATAAAGTGGAAAGAAAAAATGGAAAAGAAAAATAAATTAAAAATAAAAAAACGATAAAAAAAAATGAAAAACTAGCAAGTAAAAAAGTTAGAGATATAAGAGAGTGATATTTTGAAATTTTAAATAT
>NW_025845862.1:0-2688 GCF_002878395.1 Capsicum annuum | reverse complement strand
AGGAATATCAATATAATGACATGTTTAAGATCACAAGATTAAAGAACATTTTGATACATTTGACATATCTTTAATTAAACACCACAAGGTGAAGGAAGATATATTGGAAGGGAGAACTTGAATTTGGAAGAAGACTACTTGAACTTGATTTGTATTGAACTTGTTTTGGATTGATTACAAATGTACAGGATATTCCCTATTTATACTAGTCTATGGATGATTCTTGATATTCTTTTAGATACATCTACAAGAATATTCTAGCAAACTTTATCTTCTAGCTATTTAAGAATATCTACATATTTTTCTAAAATAATTATCCTAAATATTAGGCTAGAGTATTTTAAAGACTTTACTACAAAGTTATGATATTAATTCTCAAGACTATTCTAGAAATTTTAACTAGAAAACTATAATATTCATGGTTTCAAAAATTCACTTTAGATATTTTGTACATTGTTATGATAGCATGTTGTATTGGCATATTATGGATGAGAAATGAGAAATGAGAAAACAGCTATATATTTTGTACATTGTTATGATAGCATGTTGTATTGGCATATTATGGATGAGAAATGAGAAATGAGAAAACAGCTATAGCTGAATTGATTACATTTATTCAACAAAGAAAAGTTATAGCTGAAAAAGTATTCAGATGATTGGAAATGCTATTGTTTTTTTTTTTCAAAAGTCCTTGCACGAGTCTTGTGGAAATTTTAAATGAAGTCCCTTTCACTTTGAATTTTGGAAACACAAACTATTCACAGACTATGAGACTTATGGGTGTGATTTTAGGTCAATGAAGCGGGCGACAACCAAAAGAGGGACCATTTTCAACTCGGCAAAGACAAAAATTCTGTTTTTACTTTTTCAAAAATTCCAAAAACATCAAAAATCTTTTTTTCAGTTTTTTCACTTGAAACTACTCACAAAAATTCAAAAACAACTCTAATATATTTTGTGGCCAAACATGTCATGCCCTAAACCTAGACCTTGGACGTGGCAAGCACCCGATACTTTTACTAGCATGAGTGAACCATCTGATATATCACATGAGCATAGAATTGCCATACATAAATGTAGCAGGAAAATGAATTGAGGCATAAACATGTTTCTTTGAAGAAAAGGATTTCATCCACATTAACAAAAGAAACATAATGTTTTAAAAAAACAGATATGTCATAAAACCCCAAAGTCTGGATCAACAATATCTGACAGACATCTAACATAGTCTAACAATGTCTACCGGGACAAAGCACTCATCATACCTTAACACTGAAAGGACAAAAGTAAATAACATGTCTAGACTAGCCTTTGGCATAAGGGAGGGCTTACCGATAGAAGAATGTAAGGAACTTATCGATGCACCTGGTTGCGGAATTGCATACCTGAGGCTGCATCATAAAACTATGCAGCACCAAAGACGTCAGTACATGGAATGTGTTATGATCGGACAGGAATAAGCAATATGATAAGCAAAAGAAAAACAAGATGAACACACACAGATTTACGTAGAAACCCTTGACGGAAAAAACCACGGCCAGAGGAGGAGAAATTCACTATAATGGAGAGGAGAACAAGGAGTAAACAAAAGTCTCAATGACGTATTTTTAACCACCTAAAAACAACCCACTAAACGCACTTATATAATACATGTGTACAAATAAATCCTAAGCCTAAAAACATACAGACCCCATAAAAGATCACAAACATAGGTTGCACGGCGAACTTTTCAGGGCCGGATCAACAAAATTCGGGTCATAAACTCTAACAGAATGTATGGTATGTAAAATAATAAGAAGGAACATGGCAAACATATATGTATTTATGAGAGGTACAGCCAAAGGAAGATGAAAAGGATAAGATAAGAACATGAGCAGGAGTCATAACTGATATGGTCAAGTATATTAAGCCTCTTTTAGTTCATTTTTGGGAGTAAGCGATGAACAGACATAACATTAAACACAGTGTGATCTAGCGGAGTCTGATCTTGGGCCAATGAGCCAAGTCATATCTTGTCGAGCATGGGACATACGGGCCATGATATGCTAGCAAGGATCCATAATAAGCCCATTTCGGGATACATGAAAAGAGTCGTTTGACTTGCGGAGCGATCTCTAACCTACGTCGGCAAACATAGTTTCAAACATTTGCCATTTAGATCTATATCTTTTCGGTCAACCGACTACCTCCCTTAAGCTCATATAGTTATACAATCATCTTATTTTGATTCAAATTTCATGGTTTAGCCATATCAGGCACATGTTCAAGGATTAGCCAAATTCTTACAAGTAAAAAGGCTTTCCACATTCACATACAGAGTTATTGGAATGGACTCATACATATGAGCCTTCGTAAATTGTTTTTTTCCTTATAATATTTTAGTAAGTAGAATTAAATAACTCTGAATATCAAATTTACAAGAATCATGTAATCAGTTACCTCAAGAAAAGTAAATGCTCATTGGTTTCTGAAGTAGGTAAGAAATTATAACACCGCACACTTTCGGGCTAACATTGAACCGTCTTTCCTACGTTAATAGACCCAAACCCCATGTGCTTATATTTAGATATAAGATTGAATAACATTTACTTAGTGTGGGAAGATCCTTGGAGATGACTACACACCATAAGAATCTCCTAGTTCAAAAATTAAGTTGAGCACTTCCCTATTGATTGACTTTTAGTTGAC
>NW_025845861.1:0-3198 GCF_002878395.1 Capsicum annuum | reverse complement strand
CCGGATTGCAGGCTCCTCTTTTAGAGTTTGCTTGCATGTCGATTACCATTATTTCCTTGTATAATTGATTACTTTTTATTATTAATATTTTTGAAAAATGTTATAAAGAGTATACTATTAAGAATATAAATAGTGCTTTGATATTAGTCATCCATTAATATTGAAATTGACAACAATACACAATTAAGAGAGGTTAAATGATAAATCTACTTCATCGATCATGATTTTCTTAATAATTGTGTAATTTTAATTTGGAACTGGTAAAATAGAACGGATTGCAAAGTATACAAGCAAAAACATCAGAGCATTATGTACAAATTAAAATCAAAAGACGATATATATGTAATTTTCTCGGAATATATAATTGTGGAATGTGAGGGTCATTTTTTAGGTGCGCACAACCTATTTTTATCATTATATTTCAATTATACAGCAGAAGAGGTGGTTTCAACCACCTCTCATGCAATTATAAAAAAAAATTATTTTCATTTAATTACATATCATGCTTAAATATATAATAATTTTATTATTTCATCATAATGATTCAAGTATTTAATATATTCTATTAAATTTAAATTAATTAACTATAACTACATATTAGAAGTAAATTTTTTTTATTTATTTAATTGCTATCATATTCAAAACTAATTTGTCATCACGAATCACAATAATTAATAACTTAAAATATTTGAAAGACATAGAAATTTATTGACTATTATTATTTTAGCAATGCCACATAAATTGAGATAAAAGAAAAAATACTGCAAATTATAATAATTAACAACTTAAAATATTTTAAAAATATATAAAAATTTTAGTTGATTCTCAAAATTGTATTGAAACCATATAAATGAAGACACAAGGAGTAAATATATTATTTTAAAATACGTAAAAATTATTATAAATTATAATAATTAACAAGTAAAAATACTTTTTTTAAAAATAGATAAAAGTTCTATTCAACTCTCAAAATTTTATCGGTTCAACATAAATTATGACAAAATAAAAAATTATCTTAATTAATTGCAACTAAATATTGAAAGTAAATCAATTTTATTATTTTAATTGACTTTTATATAGAAAAGTAATCTTTTTATTTATTTATTTATTTATTTTAATTAATTTTTTTCTTATATAGAAATACTAATATTTAAACTTAACTTTAAATTTTTAAAGAACAAATTAATAAATTTAATTTAATAAAATAAATTTCTAATGAATATTTTCTTAAAATTTATGTTGAGTTAATATGTATCAAGTTAAAAAGAAATAAAGAAAAATATATAGTAAATTTTTATTATTGTGAAAGATAAATATAATGTACTATCCAATAATGTTTAATAATATCATATTTTGCATATGCAAATATAGCATCCCGTATTTAATTAATATATTATTTTAGTGAATTATCGAAGATTACTATTGGATATAATAAAATTATATTAATTTTTATAGTAATAACATAATTAATCGCTCTTAATTAATTATTATGAGTCAATTAGGTATTAAAAAAATAAATAATATTTAATGAAAAATAAAATAGACATAAAATGCGAAATTAACTCTTAATGTTTTAAATTAAAATTTTGTCTTTCGAACGATGATTTTATTATATCACTCCTTATTATAAGTCATTTATGTATTAAAAAATAAAATAACAAAATTATATGTCAACATAAAATATTTGATTGACTATCAAAATTATACTAGTGCCACATAAATTGGGACTAGATAGAAGAAGATATAGAGCAACATATATTATTTGAAAATAAAATAAAAAGTACTGTAAATAACAATAATTAACAAAATAATTTTAAAAAATTGACTGATTTTTGCTGCTTCAATCGTGATTTTAATGTATCACCCGCAATTAATTATTATAAGTCACTTTTGTATTGAAAAACTAATAATAAAAAATTTCATGATATTTTTAAAAAAATTACTACATTTACTCAAAGAACAAAAGAGTAAAAACACACAAGAAATAAATGTAGAGAAATCAAGAAGCACCAAATGGATTATTAACATTTGTAACATTCAACATATTTCTAAATGTTTCCAAATTCTACTTGAATCAACACATACACATAATAAAAGTAATAAATAATAAATAATAATAATTATATTTTATTATATCACTCCTAATTAATTATTATGGTCATTTAAGCATTGTGCCACATAAGTTGAAATAGAAAAAATATTACAAATCACAATGATAAAAAATTTAAATTATTTAAAAAATATAATTGGCTATCATTGAAACAAAACTCTGGACAAGGAGAGTAAAATATATTATTCAAAAATTACATAAAAAGTATTATAAATTATAATAGTTTACAACTTAAAATATCTAAAAATAATTTAATATGTTATATGTTTCACATGAAAAATACTAGAAATCACAATAATTAACAATTTAAAATTTTTGAAAGATATAAAATATTTGGTCGACTCTTGAAATTATATTAGTGTCACTAAAATTGAAATAGAAGAAAGTATCATAAATCAAAATAATTAAAAACTTAAATTATTTTTAAAATATAATTCTCTATCAATGCTGCAAAATTTGGACAAGAAAAGTAACGTATATTAATTTGAAAATTACATAAAAAATATTATAAATTATAATATTTAACAACTTAAATTATCTAAATAATATTAAAATAAGATATGTTGAATTAATGCTAGATTCCGGATGAATCCTAGAAAACATATGCAATCCTGTTATTAAAAAATTTTATTTAAATATATCAAGATTGAAAAGAGAAATAAATATCTTAATGTTAGGCCTGTACTACACGGGCCATGTTCCTCTAGTTATATTACAAGTGCTCAAATATTTTAAAGAGGATCATTTCATGAATTGAATAAGATATTTTTAACCGTGCAAAGAACGGATAGTTCTACTAGTTCTTGTTTATAAAAGTATATGTAACAACTCTTGTGCAATAGTATATCAAACCTTTCATGGAAAATATTGAATTTGCACGAGAACTTGATGAAGCTGGCGAATTTTTAAAAATCTTTTAAAAACGTATGAACATAATATTAGCTTTGTAAAATTTAAAAATATTTGATTAAGTTTATTTCATTAAATTTAATAAGTTATATATCTGCGTACATATTTAAAGAAAAAATTTCATTTATATTTAAAAAATAAAAAATTTACAATAAATATAACCAAGTTTTGTATATTAC
>NW_025845860.1:0-1266 GCF_002878395.1 Capsicum annuum | reverse complement strand
ATCCAGGGAATCGACGTCCCCCAAACCATTAGACTTCCAGAGAAGAGTAGTCCGGTCGCCATTAAAACCCTTCTCGTAAACCGAGGAAATATCAAATCCAATTTCGATAATGGGTAGGATTCACCAGCCGCTAGACATAGCACAGAAGCCAACAGTAGTATGAATGGGACAGGAACTATTCGACCTCTTTCAAGAAAGGGCCTTACACACTGGGACACTGGCTGATCCCGCCGACACGAGCAAAGGAAGGTCTCTTTCGCCTACGAGCATTTGTACGAAGAAAGGAGTCTCGTACAAAGGGTTGGAAAGAAGGCTTTTACCTTATTTCAGGTGGGTTAGTGCGTATCTGTTCAGGCGGAGGCGGATAATGAAAAGACAGAAAGGAGCGAATGATGCCAACCAACTCGACAAAGACATTCAGATATGAAAAAGATAAAGAAAGACATGTTAAGCTTGTGTTTTCCCAGCCGACTCGCACACGACCGTCTTTCTTCCGGAAACTTACTCTTGAAAGCATTGCATGTTGCTACTAGAGGGCAAAGGAATTAGCTTATAATGAAGAATAACAACAAAAAAGCTTTTCTCCCCAACCGAGGTGATAGACCACCTTATGGCCGATGCGATTACCAGCCAAAGGGCAAAAAGACGGGGTTGAACGCAACTCTACCAATACCAATCTCCTCTGGAGCAAGGAAAAGAAACTCTGCCTGGTATCGGTAACGATTAACATATTTTTTTTTTTAGAGATGGGAACCCTTACTTAAGAACAGAGAGTGGCCAAGCAGTATAGTAGTCTGCTGGACAAACTTGGGGTAACAATCTCGGTGGCAAAATCGATAATATCCGAGAACGGAACCATCGAGCTTGCTAAGAGATTTTGGACTAAGGATATGCAAATAGACTTATCGCCAATTTCTCTTAGGGCATTAACTGCTTGTCGAACGACTGTGGGTCTTTGCCAATTGTCAGCAAGATATTCGATTTCTATATCGATGCTTTAAAGGCTGGGAGGGGCAGGATTCAGAGTTCGGTCGCGCTTACATTCTACTCAATCTAAGCGTTGGGAACGATTGAAAGCTGCTGCTCAGAAACCACATAGGTCACACTTACTATCTTTAGAATATTCGATTGGAAGGAAGGGCTTCGCTTTCTGATCGCTTTTTGAGGCCGGTTTGGATGAGCGTGGGCAAGTTCGGGATTCACTATCGCTTTCCGCTTGGAGCGGCTCACCCCCTTGTCACTTAAAGGGCGAAGTCGCCGAAGCGA
>NW_025845859.1:1039-1384 GCF_002878395.1 Capsicum annuum | reverse complement strand
TCTCCCTATACTGCTCTACCAACCTCCGTACCAGGTGGATTGCCTCCTTCGTCGAGCGGCCGGGCATAAATCCGAACTGGTTCTCCGAAATAGACACTATCCGTCTCAGCCTCACCTCGACCACTCTCTCCCAGATCTTCATCGAGTGACTCAATAACTTAATCCCCCTATAGTTATCGCAACTCTGAATGTCCCCCTTATTCTTATAGAGAGGAATCATGGTACTCCACCTCCACGCCTCGGGCATCTTTGTCGTCCTGAAAATTTCATTAAACAATCCCGTCAACCACCTTACACAAGCCTCTCCAACGAACTTCCAAAACTCTACCGGTATCTCATCCGGCC
>NW_025845859.1:0-939 GCF_002878395.1 Capsicum annuum | reverse complement strand
ATAGACACTATCCGTCTCAGCCTCACCTCGATCACTCTCTCCCAGATTTTCATCGAGTGACTCAATAACTTAATCCTCCTATAGTTATCGCAACTCTGAATGTCCCCCTTATTCTTATAGAGAGGGATCATGGTACTCCACCTCCACGCCTCGAGCATCTTTGTCGTCCTGAAAATTTCATTAAACAATCCAGTCAACCACCTTACACCAGCCTCTCCAACGAACTTCCAAACCTCCATCGGTATCTCATCCGGCCCCGTCGCCCTACCCCTTCGCATCCTGCGGACAGCCTGTCTAACCTCTTCTACCTTAAAACGTCTACAATAGCTAAAATCCCGACACTCCTCTGAGTGCTCCAGTTCCCCTAACACAATAGCTCTATCCCCTTCGTCATTCAAGAGCCCATGAAAATACGACTGCCATCTCTTCTTGATGTGGCCGTCCTCCACCAACACTCTACCGTCCTCCCCCTTAATGCACCTCAGCTAATCGAGGTCACGACCCTTTCTCTCCCTAGCCTTAGTGAGTCTAAACAACTTTTTCTCCCCTCCTTTCCCCTGTAACCCTGCATACAATCTCTCAAAAGCGGTTGTCTTAGCAGCCGTGACTGCTGACTTAGCCTCCTTCCTCGCTAGCTTGTACTCTTTCCTGTACACCCACTTCTCCTCTTCATCCTTGCTTTCCACCAACTTAGCATACGCCCCTTTCTTGGTCCCCACTTTCTTCTCCACCTCTTCATTCCACCACCAATGCCCCCGATGGTGCCCGGCCCGGCCCCTAGAAACACCCAACACCTCACTTGCATTCTCCCTGATGCACCTCGCCGCCCTGTCCCACATACTATCCACGTCCCCCTACACTCCCACACCCCCATTCCCGCCACCCTCTCCCCTATCTCCCACGCATTCACTGGCGTCAGGCCGCCCCACTTAATTCTCG
>NW_025845858.1:0-1087 GCF_002878395.1 Capsicum annuum | reverse complement strand
ACAAATCACAATAACTAATAACTTAAAATATTTAGAAGACATATAGAAATTTTATTGACTCTCATTATTTTAGCAATGCCACATAAATTGAGATAAAAGAAAAAGTACTGCAAATCATAATAATTAAAATCTTAAAATATTTAAAAGATATATAAAAATTTTAGTTGACTCTCAAAATTGTATCGAAACCACATAAATTGGGACGCAAGGAGTAAATATATTATTTGGTAATTATGTAAAAATTATTATAAATCACAATAATTAACAAGTTAAAATACTTTTTTAAAAATAAATAAAAGTTCTATTCAACTCTCAAAAATTTATCGGTGCAACATAAATCATGAAAAAATAAAAAATTATCTTAATTAATTGCAACTAAATATTTAAATTAAATCAATTTTATTATTTTAATTGACTTTTATATTGAAAATTAATCTTTTTATTTATTTATTTATTTTAGTAAATTTAAATTTTAAAATTATTTTTTTCTTCTTATATAGAAATACTAATATTTAAACTTAACTTTAAATTTTTAAAGAACAAAATTAATAAATTTAATTTAATAAAATAAATTTCTAATGAATATTTTCTTAGAATTTGTGTTGGGTCAATATGTATCAAGCTAAAAAGAAATAAAGAAAAATATATAGTAAAATTTTATTATCGTGAAAGATAAATATAATGCACTATCCAATAATGTTTAATAATATCATACTTTGCATATACAAATATAGCATCTCGTATTTAATTAATCTACTATTCCGGTGAATTATCGATGATTACTATTGGATATGATAAAATTATATTAATTTTTATTGTAATAACATAATCAATCGCTCTTAATTAATTATTACGAGTCATCTAGGTATTAAGAAAATAAATAATATTTAATGAATAATAAAATAGACATAAAATGCGAAATTAACTCTTAATGTTTTAAATTAAATTTCGCCTTTCGAACGATGATTTTACTATATCGCTTCTTATTATAAGTCATTTATGTATTAGAAAAATAAGAATAAAAAAATGATATGTCAACATAAAATATTTGATTGACTATCAAAATTATATTAGTACCACATAAATT
>NW_025845857.1:0-1473 GCF_002878395.1 Capsicum annuum | reverse complement strand
GTTCAGCACATTGCAAAAGTTGAAGAGCTCGAGCAACATAGTTAGGATAGCTTTGGTGTTGCCGCGCTGGTAGTCTTAGGGCTGTGTCCATAGGTGACCTACTAGTTAGGAGAGTTTGGGTGTTGTGTGTGCCTTTGGTTGTTTAGTGTATGATATTACTTTGTTGGTGTCCTATTTCTGTTATTTTATCTTGTTTCATGTTTATTGCGACTTTGTTTAATGTCCTTTGTCTTGAGCCGGGAGTCTATTGAAAATAACCTCTCTACTTCTTCGGAGATAATAGTATGGACCGCGTACATTTTACCCTCTCAGACCCAACTATGTGGAAATACACTGGGTTTTTTTGTTGTTGGTGTATTTGAAATTTAAAATTAAATGAAATTCTACTCTGGTGAGAAAACTATATATAATCAACATTTATAATCTATATCTATATTTATAATTTATAGTTACAATCTATTAAAAGTGTGAAGGTCTTATAAATGTTGTTTGAACTTTTTGTCATTCATTAAAAATCTTTGTTTTAAACAAATTGTATTTTCAATACTTTTTTCCTGATATTTAATAGTTGAAAATTAATTAAATATATTTATGGTAAAGCATTTCCTTATTAAAAGTCAACGGAATTAATGACAATTAATATTTTTTGCATTAGTTTAAAAAATCTAAATTAACTAAATTTGATTTTTAAAAAAAATTAAAAAATTTAGAAATATATATATAAAGCGTTAGAATAAGAAAAATTTAAGAAGTATCAAAATGTTAAAAGTTTTAAATATGAAATAAGAATGTAATCAATGATTTTGTCACTACTAAAAAAAAAACTAAAAAACTGACCACACAATGTGGTCGGAAAAAACCGACCACAAGTGGTCGGGTTTTCATAATATTTTATAAAAAAATTTGAAAAAAAAAAAAAAGCGACCAAATGTGGTCGCCTTTTTATTTTAAAAAATCAAAATAATTATTTCAATAATTTTTATATTAATTATTATTTATTTTAAAAATAAAAATAAAAAAATAACAAAATCGACCACTGGTGGTCGGCTTTTTTAAAAGAATATAATTGAAAAAGAAAAATAAAAACCGACCACAAGTGGTCAGTTTTTAAAAATTCTTTTTAAATTTATTTTAAAAAAAAAACCGACCACAAGTGGTCGATTTTTAATTTAAATAAAAAGAAAATATTTTAAAAAACTGACCAGTAGTGGTAATTTAAAAAATATATATTTTAAAAAACCGACCACATGTGGTCGGTTTTTTTTAAAATAAATTAAAAATAAATTTTTAAAAACCGACCACTTATGGTCGGTTGTTGATCTAAATAAAATTAAAAAGTAAATAATTTTTAGTAACCAACAATTATATATATAATTAATCAAATATATATATTATTTTCATTAAAAATAATTATATATATAATGTAATATATATATATATATAATTTTTTGAAATTACACTGATCACACGTAG
>NW_025845856.1:798-1317 GCF_002878395.1 Capsicum annuum | reverse complement strand
TCCAAATATATATGTACTACTTTAAACTTTAAAGTTTAAATAAAATAGACTACAATATATATATATATATATATATATATTCCACCTATATACATTATAAATACGTTAAACAATATATATACACTATATATATAGTATATACTACATTAGAATTTAAAAAATATATACACATATACACAATTAAACATATATACGCACCATCCAAATATATATGTACTACTTTAAACTTTAAAATTTAAATAAAATATACTACAATATATATATACACATGTAGATGTTAAATATACACGTCTATAGAAGATCTATTCACATATAAACACTCTAATCTATGTATATGTAATACTTTAAATGAAATATACTATAATATATAAACATTACAATATATATGTGTATAGTTATATACTAATTTATGAAACATATACACATGTATACGTTAAATATACACGTCTATAGAAGATCTATTCACATATATGCACTCTATTCTATGTATATGTAATACTTTAAATCAAATATACTATA
>NW_025845856.1:0-698 GCF_002878395.1 Capsicum annuum | reverse complement strand
ATGTATACGTTAAATATACACATCTGTAGAAGATCTATTCACATATATACACTCTATTCTATGTATATGTAATATTTTAAATGAGATATACTACAATATATATAAATTGCAATATATATTTGAATAGTTATATACTAATTTATAAAATATATATACATGTATACGTTAAACATACACGTCTATAGAAGATCTATTCACATATATACACTCTAATCTATGTATATATAATACTTTAAATGAAATATACTATAATATATAAACATTACAATATATATTTGTATAGTTATATACTAATTTATGAAACATATACACATGTATACGTTAAATATATACGTCTATAGAAGATCTATTCACATATATGCACTCTATTCTATGTATATGTAATACTTTAAATCAAATATACTATAATATAAATACATTACAATATATATTTGTATAGTTATATACTAATTTATGAAACATATACACATGTATACGTTAAATATACACATCTGTAGAAGATCTATTCACATATATACACTCTATTCTATGTATATGTAATATTTTAAATGAGATATACTACAATATATATAAATATGTCAAAATATTACAAACAGTAGGATAATAAGTACCGGAAAATTCAACCATAGCTACATAAATTTTTTCTAAAAACTTAACAAGATCATTAATTACAACCTAATCAGAATTATGTAGCATGC
>NW_025845855.1:0-3128 GCF_002878395.1 Capsicum annuum | reverse complement strand
TTGACCCTATCTTCTTTATCCTTTTTATCCTCTTTCTCTCTCTCTCTCTCTCTCTCTCTCTATATATATATATATATATATAGACATACATACATACATACATACATACAATCTACTTCCATATTTATGCCATGTGTAAGAATTTTCCTCTTGATTATCTTTAAAATGTAATTTTATAAAATGATCCTCATACATTCACCCAAAAATAGTGTCAGAGGCATATTACATTTAGAAAAAAAAAAGAGAAAGAAAAAAAAAAGGAAGCATGGTCCTATATAAGGGTGTCAAGCGGGCCGGTTTGGCTCAGCCCGGCCCAACCCACTTTTCTAACCCGGCCCGATTAGCCCACGAGCTATAGGGTACCGGTCGGGCTAGGTTATTTTTGAATTTGGGTCCGGTTAACCCAGCCCGAACCAAATCCGATCCAGGCCCACCGGTTAACCGGCCCGATTATCTTTTTTTTTTTAATTATTGATTTTTCCCATTAGGCCCAACGGCTATATTACCGCTTGGTCTCCAAAAACGGCTAATTGGCCTATTTTATTAAAAAAAATCAATTAAAATATATTTTTAAACCCAAAAAAATTCCTATAAATACCCTACACTTTCAAATCATTTTCCACAGAATTTTCGTTATCTGAAATCTCATTCTCTCTTAATTCTCAATTCTCAATTCTGAAATATTCTATATATTTCCTAAAGTGCTCACCTTAATTTTTTAATTTTGCGATTACAAAGTACGAGTGAAAGTTTCTAAAGTCGCAATCTTCGGATACTTTCAAAATTTGGTATTGTCGTTCCATCTCTTACTTTTAATTTTTAATTAGTATATTAATTATTGAATATTTAGTTTTATTATATTTGTGTATTTTGAATTTTTTTTGGTTTAATTTATATTATGGATAAATTAAGAAACCTCGCCACTAAAGATATTAAAATTTTTTGTCCCGGAAGTGGTAGTGGTAGTAAAAAGCGAATTACTAGCGGTAGAGATACTTCAAGTAATAGATATACCTGTGTGCCTCCGCCTCCGGTACTGCTTAGTCAACCTTTTTGGGAAGAAATAGGTGTAGGTGATCACGATATAGATTATGTAGAAGCTCAAGAACATTACGGTATAGAAGAAAAAAATAAAGTAGATGCGCTTAATTTAGATGAAGATGATGAAAATATTGGTGAGACACCCACAGTAGGAAATGCTAACGTTAGATCTGAATCGGTTAATCTCCCTTCCCGTGCCCCAAGAGCTTGTAAAACAACTAGTGTTGCATGACAATTTTTTGAACATATATCAGATATTGAGGTGCAATGCAATATTTGTCAACAAATATATAATCATAAAAAAAGAGGCAAGCAAGGGAGTACGGGTACGTTAATGAGACATATAAGAGATAATCACGATAGAGAGTTAAAAATTGCACAAGGTGGTGCGGATGTTGGTGGGCCAACAAAAACTAGAATGGACCCAGCAACCGGTCAAGTAATGAAGAAGTATAATAAATTGAGGGACCGAAAAGAAATAGCAAAAATGATAGTTGTGGGTTGTTTGCCTTTTAGTTTTCCTTCTTCTGATGCCTTTATTCATTATATTCAAGCAATTTATAATCCTATGTTTAATGGTATTCCTAGAAGTACTTGTAGGACCGATATTTTTAAACTTCATTCACAATATTATTTTTATTTATCAACATAAAAAATATTTAATGTAGAATGCCCCTAACTTCTGATCTTGGTCGTACTGTAAATAAAAATGATTATTTAACCATTACTTGTCACTGGATAGATAGTAATTTTGTTATGCAAAAATGTATTTTTATTTTTTTACATGATGAAGATCGTAAACATACTGGAGATTTTATTGCTGATACGATTGCTAAAGTTGCAGAATTTTACGGTATTGAAAATAAAATCTTATGTATTGCTTTTGATAATATTTCTAACAACAAGACTGCTATAACAAAGTTAAAATCTAAGCTATATCCGGTGTTATCTGAAATCTTTCACGTTAAGTGTGCTTGTTTTATATATAATTTAATTGTAAGAGATAGTCTTGAGTTTTTTGAGCTTTATATTAAAAAATTCGGCTTGCTGTTGGTTTTATTCAAGAAAATAATCGTAGAAAAAGAATTAGAGACTTTAAACTTAAATGTGAACAAAATGGACTTGCACCGATATTGATGCCCGAAGAATGTGATACTAGATGAAATGTTATGTATGATTTTTTTAAAACTTGTTATAAATATAGAGTTCCTATTGCACTATCTTTTAACCAACATTGTGGTTCGTTTGCTGATTCTGCCCACTGCATGCTACATGATTCTGACTGGACTGTAATTAATGATCTTGTTAAATTTTTGGAAAAAATTTATATAGCTACGGTTGAATTTTTCGGTGCTTATTATCCTACTGTTTGTAATATTTTGGCATATATAGCAGATATTTTTGGTTTACTCAAAGAATATAAAAATAAAGAAGGTTACAAAGAAGTTGTTAGTGCTATGTTTGCTAAATTTAAAAAATATTTTTTTTCGATTTTCTCTATTTACTTGGTTGGTGCTATACTAAATCCTTGCATAAATATAATACTATGTGCCACTTTAATACTCTTATTTATGCTAACTTAGAGATAAATACTAACAATGATTCTGGTGGTGAAGAACAAGAACAATCTGATTTGTGGACGGCTATGGGTGATGCGAATGCTTACATAGATAAATTATATAACCACTATGCTGATTTAGTTGTACCAACAAATATCACTCCAACTGTCGCTCCTCATCCTCCCGAGGAGCCATCATCTTCTAAAAGGCCAACACATAGTGGTTTTCCTGATTACTTTTATGATTTACCTTGTTGGAACAGTGTTGAGGAGGGAGCTTACACAACAACTTATCGGGAAGAGCTGAAATATTATCTCCGAACGCCAATAGAGGATCGCAGATGACGAATTAACGCATTGGATTGGTGGAGGAATAATGAAACACAATATCCTGTGCTTTCAAGATTAGCCAGAGATATCTTGAATGTTCCAATGTCAATCGTTGCATCGGAGAGCGCTTTTAGTCAGGGACGGCAACAACATAGAGACAACCGACATTCTTTGAGAAACAATGCAATGAATGTTGTAG
>NW_025845854.1:469-1007 GCF_002878395.1 Capsicum annuum | reverse complement strand
GCATTTTGGTCATTATGCCTTCACTTCATGGACGAAAATTGTCCATGAAGTGAAGGCATAATGACCAAAATGCCCTTAAAAATCAAATAATTCTCGAATCTGTCCTTTGGTGGACTGTTTTGATAGTCTGAAGTAGATCAACCATAACGTTTTACTCCGATATCCAAATTGGATGAAACCAATTTCATTAGAAAGAGGACTCTCATATCTTTCCGTTGATATATAGTATATAACTATATATATTGTAGTATATATATATACATTGTAGTGTATGTTCTACTTAAAGTAGTACATCTATATTGAATGGTGCGTATATTTGTGTATATATCTTCTATAGACGTGTATATTTAACTTATACATGTGTATATGCTTTATAAATTAGTATATAACTATATATATTGAAGTATATATTGTGTATATATCTTCTATAGACGTATATATTTAATGTATACATGTGTATATATTTTATAAATTAGTATATAACCATATATATATATATTGTAGTATATATATATATATATATATATATATATATATA
>NW_025845854.1:0-369 GCF_002878395.1 Capsicum annuum | reverse complement strand
TATGTGTATATATCTTCTATAGACGTATATATTTAATGTATACATGTGTATGTGTTTTATAAATTAGTATATAACTATAACTATATATATATATATATATATATATATATATATATTGTAGTTTATTTTATATTTAAAGTAGTACATATACGTTGAATGTTGTGTATATATGTATATATATATATATGTATTGTAGTATATGTTTATTTAAAGTAGTACATATATATTGAATGGTGCATATATTTGTGTATATATCTTCTATAGACGTGTATATTTAATGTATACATGTATATATGTTGTATAAATTAGTATATAACTATATATATATATATATATATATATATATATAGTTATATACTAATTTATACA
>NW_025845853.1:0-5114 GCF_002878395.1 Capsicum annuum | reverse complement strand
AAGACATAACCAAAAAATAATAATGCCCATACCGGGTATGGAAAACAGTCTTAGGGATATCCTCCTCCCTAATTTTTAACTGATGATACCCAGATTGGAGATTAATTTTGGAGGAAAACTTAGCCCCATGCAACTAATCAAACAAATCATCTATCCTCAGAAGAGGATACTTTTCTTTACCATCACCTTATTCAACTATTGATAATCAACACAGATCTGAAGGGAACCATCCTTCTAACGCATAAATAACACAGGTGTACCCTATGGGGACACATTGGGATAGATAAAGCCCTTATCTGAAAGATCCTTTAATTTTTTCTTAAGATATTTCAACTCAGCTAGAGCCATTATATATAGAGGAATAGAAATTAGATGAGTGTACGAAACAAGATCAATCCGAAACTCAATCTCCCTATCCGAAGGAACACCAGGAAGGTCATCAGGGAAAACCTTAGCAAATTCATATCGCTGGGATTGAATGCAAAGGACCCTCTGAGTTAGAATCGTTAACCTAGACTAGATGATTAGACACCCCTTGGAGATTAATCTTCAAGTTCTAAGATATGATACAAACTTCCCCTTAGGAGCTAGGGAACCACCCTCCCACTTAAAAGAAGGATTATTATGAAATTTAAAAATGACCATACGAGTCTAATAATCTAAAGACTCATAGAACTAATGCAACCAATCCATCCTAATATAATATAAAAATCCACCACATCTAATTCAAACAAAACTATTGTAACGCCCTGATTCCCATAAACCGAAATGGCACACGATGCTCGTGACCCCGAGGGACCACAAGCTATCCCTTCACTGATATCTGTATCTGTTTACTGCATAATATAATACGATAAATGCAGAAACTAGCTAAACCTAGCCATAAGGTTCAAACATCTAAATATACAGTACTGAAAACTAAATATCAATACATCTGTCTGAAAACCCTCTGCACTGTCTGAACTATGGAGTTGAAGGGATAATTCCCCAACTAACTCTGTCTACTAAAATCACCAAAACACTGAAATAGAATATCCTCGAATGATGACGACTCACTGCTGCAACTACTGCTATAAGATCTGACAGGTAAATATACTCTGAATCTCGCTCTTCTGAACCTATGGTGGGGAAAGCACCATAGAGCGAATGCGTCATTACAAAGAATGTACCGAGTATGTAAGGATAGGGTAAGGTAAAATAAAAGTCTTATGCATAAACATAATAATCTGAATAATATGTATTCGCTGGAATAAACATATATAGAAACTCTGCAGTTACCAATTTTGAAACATGTCTGATCACCAATAAACACATGGATGCATAAAGTACAACTGAAATCATCATGACACCGAATGTTACATTTTGAACGCTGACACCTGAAAATAATAATACTGACAATAAGATACTGAGTATCTAAAGCTACTAGAGCTGACGTCTGTACTTATCCCTATTGAGAAATCGGATAACTGATATTACTGATATTTGATATTCAAATTTACCTACTCTAGAACACTGATCAACTGAATCTGAGATCGACCCTCATCTAGCAGGAAGTCTCTAGAATACTGAACAACTGAATCAAATATCAACCATCATCTAGCAGGAAGTCTCTATACTCAACGATAATGATAATAGGTAAATAAGTTCGAGAGTAACCCTCATCTCGCAGGAAGTCTCTCTACTCAATGATAATGATAGCAATACTGGGAGGCCTGTATCTGACAGCCTCAACTTCTGCACATTAACTGAGTTCTTTCCTGAGACTGTTACTGAAACTATGGGAGTGATTATTTAACTGACATGCCCCACTTACCACAAGTGGGATCCAACCTATAACCCAGCTAGAAGGGTGTAAATACCGCACCACCAGTAAAGACAACTGCATAGGACCCTCTACTATTAGGACCTCAAACAAGAATGGTAGGACCCTCTACTCGCAGGACAACCACCTTATCTAACCCTCTACTCGCAGGATAGATATCTCAACCTACGCTGGCGACGTAGTTCTGGAGCATAAGGATTGCTACCAGGAATCAAACCCTCTACTCACAAAAATATTCCCATCCTTAGCTCGCTTGGTGCTGAATCCTACTCCCAACTGAAAGACATTTAATCGGTTCTTAACTGTACTCAACTGAACTGAATTTGTTCTCACATTATGATACTTTATCAATATGACAGAGTTCACTTGATTCCGTTCTCTGAAGGAGTATTTCTAATTGCTACTTACTTTTAAGATAAGCTTACTATCTCACAAAATGTACAGAGATCTATAACGGAGAGAATTGATATGTAAGATTTCAGAGCTTCATGGCCCGATTATTCAATAAAGAATGCTTTCTGAGATTACTGAGTTTTCCCCAAGTTTTGAAACTAACCGGGAGTTTATTGTTCATCGCTCGATTAAGATTACCGTGAAACTGACTCGGCTCTAGACCAGCAGACTATTTCGGGCATACGTACCCCCAGCACACAATAGCATAAAGTAACACAAGATAGATAACCCATACACAACATGCCCATAGGCCATCATACGCAACACATAATTGACGACTTCACACTTAGCAAATCAAATGGCCTCATTTATCCATATAAGCATCCAATGAAACACATGGGGAGCATGCTTTGGGTCCATAGCAAATACTACGCACAAACATCATAGTTACCTCAACAATTCATCATGGCATTCCACCATACACCCACAACGCACCACAAATTCAAGGAAATCAACTATCCATTGGAACAAAGCATGAATTTATCTTGTAAGACCTAATGAACCACAATGCATAGTTTCCTATTCTCTTAAATATTTTGTCAAACATATGATAGACATAAGTTAAGCATATGGATATGGCATGAAATCATAATTTGGATAAAAAACATGTCAAATACTTAATTCTTCTTCACATAGGCATTTTAGCAATCACCTTACATGCACCATTTAGGGCATAGGTTTAATGCTTAATTTCATGCACCACAACACCATCACCCTTCAACTTCAACATCCACATTTCTCAATTCACAATCTAACTCACAGTTAGAAAATATTTGACATATCAATCAATAGTAGGGATATATAATTCCCAATAACAAATATCAAGTCATAACAAGGAAATAATGGAATAATAGTATAAATCAAGGCTTAACAATTTAAATCATCATACATTCATAATCAATTAATTTTGGACCTATTATGTTATAAAAACAAAATCTCTAGTCTCTTAGGTATTTTCACGAACACCTTACATGCACTTCTTAGGAATAGGTGGATTCATTAAGATTACAAGTATTCAATCACCCATTTCATATATTTATACATCACATACCACCATAGTTTCCACAAACATACAAAGATCCCTTCTTGGATATCATCAACTTCAACAACATAATCACCAACCATCACAACATTACTACACACATATACTTCAACCAACACACATAATCATCCCACACATATATCTCAACCATCATGTGAATACTGCACACATACACAATGAAAATTTTGAAACTATAATCATATATATATATATATGTACACATGTATCTTGAGCCTTTCAAAAAGGATTTGTGGGAACTATGGAGGAAAGGTTCCCATAGATAAACACTTGCATACCTTAGATTTCGTAGCCAAAGAGATTGACGGAAGCACTTCGCGAAGCAAAGCCTTGAATCGATTTTTCCCCAATTGGAACTCTATCCCTAACTCCTCTTCTTCTATATATATATATAATTCAATATATATGCATATAAATATATATACATATGCATATATTTTGAGAGAGAGATATAAGAGAAATGAGAGAAAATGAATGACAATTCTCAGCTTAAAGGGGGTATATATAGAGGGTTACCATAATGGGAAATGACTAAAATACCTTTAAAAATCAATTAATGTCAAATCTACCCTTCAGTGATCTATCGATAGGCTGAAGTAAATTGGCCATAAATTTTTACTCCGATGTCCAAATTCGATGAAACCAATTTCATTGGAAACAAGACTCTCAGGGATTTTTGTTGATATATAGAATCTCACACAGTTCACTATGTATAAGGAGTTATGATCATTTGAAGTTGACCAAAAAAATCATCTGGCTGCAGTATTTTTTTTTCCTGCATGTTTTACTGTTCATAGTTCGATCGGAATGGTCGTAACTCATCGCTCGAGTGTTCTTTTTGGGTGTTCCACATATCGTTGGAAAGCTTATTTAATGCTATACAAAATGGTGGGTCGAAATTCAAGAAATGAGACACAGAAAAATTATAAATCGTTCTCGAAGATAGGATCCCAACACATTTACGCACAAAATTTCAACAAAAAAAATTTTCCAGGATATTACATCTATCGAAGTCTCTTTACTACCAATAGATACCACACACACCCAATTGACTCTTTTAGAAATCAGCGAGTCACCAACTAGGATCGAAATAGAAAAAGAGTCTAAAACACACTTGAGACCAAAACCAAAATGCACAGCCACAAAAGGGGTCACATAAGAGAGTGTAGACCTCATATCAAGTAAACAATACACATCACGAGAAAAGAGTTGCAATGTACTAGTCACAACATCAGGCGATGCCTTGGACTCTTGTCGGGTAGTCAGAGCATAAAGACCGTTTCGACCAGTGTTGGAATAAGATGATGCAACCTTTGGTATTAGAGCTAAAGATGAAGCAACCAAAACCTTATTTGCCCTAGAGGCAACCTTACCAACAGGACAATTTCTAAGCATATGTCCTGGCTTACCCTAGTTGAAGCACCTGTTCATTCCGTCATCATAGAAACCCTATACAAACGACTACAAAATCTACAAAAAGAAAATGATGGAGCCGACTGAGCCCACTAGCCTGAGACTAGGCACTCTGTGCCCTAAAGTTGTCTCCACCTTAAAAATGCCTATCACCTAATGGCTTTAGGTAAGGAGCACTAGTTATGGAGAAGGAACTAGAACTCCCTCACTTCTTCTTTGTCCACTTACCACCATCCCTACCACTCTTTTGTTGGCTATCACTGTTCTTAGAGAGCCTAAACTTCTTGCCCTGCCTCTTACTAAACTCAGCCTACTTCTTTTTTCTTCCTCTACCTGTTCTATGTACACAACCAACCTGGAGATATC
>NW_025845852.1:0-2100 GCF_002878395.1 Capsicum annuum | reverse complement strand
GTAAATAATAGTCTTTCTGGTTCATTCTTGGTTGATGCATGAAGCAAAGGGTCTGATGAATCTTGAAGTTATAGACCTTAGTCGTAATCGAATCATCGATGAGATACCTTCAAGACTATGTCAATTCAGTTTAATATTATAAATAATACACCTTCAACGTTGCGTATAATACACCTTTGTAGTGAAACCCTTCTCCGGACCCTGCACATAGCGGGAGCTTTAGTGCACCGGGCTGTCCTTTTTCTATATTTCAACCACTTGAAAACAACCTCTTACAGAAATGCAAAGTAAGGATACGTACAATACACCTTTGTGGTGGAGTCCTTCCCCATACCCTGTCTCGCATAGCGGGAGCTTTAGTGCGTCGGGTTGTTTTTTTTATATATTTCAACCATCTACTAATGTTAATAGAGATATTGACAAGAAGAAGGTTTAAGTCATCGATAACCACTTTAAGTTGTCCTGAAATTTCATTTATACCCCTCAACTTAGTCCTGTACCTATCAGACACCTTAATTGCTCAAATTAAGGGTGGCAAACGGGCCGGACTGACCCGGCCCAGCCCGGGCCACTTACAAAACCAACCCGATTTGACCCGGCCCGATAAACCCTAGGGATTTAGGGTTCCAGGTCCCGGGCCGATTATTTTATTGATTTGGGCCCGGTTAACCTAGCCTGGACCAAGCCCGGTTAGGGCCCGCCGGCTAACCGGCCCGGCCCGACTAATTTTTTTTTTTTTGAAATTGGACATAAATTATTTTTAATATATTATTAATTTACTATCAAGTATTATTAATTTATATATGTGTATATATATCTTCTATAAACGTATATATTTAACGTATACATGTGTATATGTTTTATAAATTGATATATAACTATATATATAATTATATATTGTAGTATATATATATATATGGTAGTATATTTTATTTAAAGTAGTACATATATATTGAATGGTACGTATATATGTGTATATATCTTCTATAGAAGTATATATGTTGTACAGTGTATAGGTTACAAAGTTGTAGTGTATATATTTTATAAATTAGTATATAACTATATATATAGCATGTGTAAATATTGTAGTGTATATATATTGTAGTATATTTTATTTAAAGTTGTACATATATTGAATAGTATCTATCTGTGTGTGTATATCTTCTAAAGTAGTATATATTTATCGTTTACGTTTGTATATGTTTTATAAATTAGTATATAACTATATATATATATTGTAGTATATACATATATTTTAGTATATGCTGTACTTAAACTAGTACATAAATATTGAATGATGTGTATATTTGTGTATATATCTTCTATAGATGTGTATATTTAATGTATACACGTGTATATGCTTTATAAATTAGTATATAACTATATATATTGTAGTATATGTTTTTTACTTAAGGCAGTACATATATATTGAATGGTGCGTATATTTGTGTATATATCTTCTATAAACGTGCATATTTAATGTATACAAGCATATATACTTTATAAATTAGTATATAACTACATATATTGTATAACTATATATATTGTAGTATATGTTTTACTTAAGGTAGTACATATATATTGAATGGTGCATATATTTGTGTATATATCTTCTATAGATGTGCATATTTAATGTATACATGCATATATGTTTTATAAATTAGTATATAACTATATATATTGTAGTATATGCTTTACTTAAAGTAGTACATATATATTGAATGGTGCGTATATTTGTGTATATATCTTCTGTAGACGTGTATATTTAATGTATACATGAGTATATGTTTTATAAATTAGTATATAACTATATATATATTGTAGTGTATACATATATTTTAGTATATTTTTTACTTAAAGTAGTACATATATGTTGAATGGTGCATATATTTGTGTATTTATCTTCTATAGACATGTATATATTATGTATACTTGCATATATGTTTTATAAATTAGTATATAACTTTATAATATATATATATATATATACTTATATATATTGTAGTATATATATGTTGTAGTATATGTTTTATATAAAGTAGTATGTATAGTAGTATATATTGAATGGTGCGTATATATGTGTAATTGTGTATGTGTGTA
>NW_025845851.1:0-1177 GCF_002878395.1 Capsicum annuum | reverse complement strand
ATAGGCTGTATCATCATCTTGCAAAGGAGGTGCAAGGTTCTGTGTTGTACGAGCATACTCCAAAATTTGTTTGATTAAATCATGTTTGCTCTCTAAGATTTTCTCAAGACCATCCCACTTAATTCTTTCTAGTGGACAATGAAAGATAGTTTCCGAAGTCAACATAAGTGTAAGCAAACTTGACAAGTAGATCAATCTCCAAGTTAAAATTGATGCCTGAAATATTGACTGCACAAGGAAGAGTACTTCTAGCATTACGAAATTGGGGGAACACATGAATTTGACTGGCAGATGTGGATGACTCCATTATTTGATGAAACTAATCGAAGCCTGAATATTGAAGTTTGCAACAGGACTCATAAGTATATAGAGAGAAAAAAAAAGTGTTTTCCCTTTTTGTGTAGATTAGGACTTGCACTTGGATTCCTAGCTGTTACCAAAATACGCATGAAATAGCTTAACAAATTTATATGGATAAAGATAAAGAAAAAGTTACCATATATGGTATCTTGATTACCACGCAAATCCATTTAAATACATTATATGATTATATTTCTAACCAATTAGATTAATTATACTAGTCAAGTATACGTGCTTTGAACACGTGTCTCGTTTAATCAATAAAACTATACATAAATGAAAATTTTAATGAATTAAAAATTATTTTGCTCATCAAAGAAAAAGATGTAGAGGAAAATTAAGCCACAATTAATGGAGCATTTATTGTACATACTAGAGGAGCATGACCCGTGTCAGCACGGACCCAACATTAAGATATTTATTTGTCTTTTCAATCTTGATATATTTAAATAAATTTTTTTAATAAAAGGATTGCATATGTTTTCTAGGATTCATCCAGAATCTAGCATGAGTTCAACATATGTTATTTTAATATGTATTTAGATAATTTAAGCTATTAACTATTTTAATTTATAATCTTTTTTATGCAATTTTCAAATTAATATACGTCACTTTTATTTTCCAAATTATTGTGGCATTGATAATCAATTATATTATAAAAATAAATTAAGTTTTTAATTATTGTGATTTATAATACTTTTTTCTATTCTAATTTCAGTGACACTAATATAACTTCAAGAGTCGACCAAATATTTTATATCTTTTAAATTTTTTAAGTTGTTAATTATTGTGATTTCTAGTATTTTTCATGTAATTT
>NW_025845850.1:0-6671 GCF_002878395.1 Capsicum annuum | reverse complement strand
TAATTTGGTGAATGATAGTAAGTCATAAGCGTTTGTTGCATGTAGTGGTAGCTATTTCAATTGGGTGTGAGGTGCTGATACTGCATAAGCTACTTAGACAGGGTTGTGGGTTTGTCCTTCATGATTGTGTGATTGTTGCTCATTAGGATTTTGTAGTTCAATTTAATCCAGTTAGTAAAATCATCTAGCATGGTGATTAATAATGGAATCATTGCAAAAAGTAAGTTAAGGAAAAAAAATTCTATAAACAAGCGACTTCTTCTATTTCTACATTTTCTTCTTATTTTGATTTTGAATCAAGTTTTTTTTTTATATATATAAACTAGGGAAAAGACTCAAATATGCCACTGAACTATCAGAAATGGCTCATTTATGTCATCCGTTAAAAGTTGGGCTCATTCATGCCATCATCGTTACAAAACTGGTTCATCCATACCATTACTTTTAACAGGTGGTTTTTAGAAAGCAGCTTTGCCACGTGGCGACATATTAGAAGTCCACGTTATTTTTTAAAAAAAATTAAAAACTTTTTTTAAAAAAAAAAAAAATATTTTTTTTTTGATCCATTAAAAAGAATCCACCCAACTTTTTGATCCATTAAAAATTAGTTTGATCTATTACGATTAGGTTAATAGTAGAGTCAAAATTTTCATTAAAAGATTTTAAAATAACATAAAAATATATATGAAGAAATCAATGAATACATACATATATATATATATATACACACACACACACACACATTAATTTATTTTATACTCCCATACAAATATATACTCCCATGTTATCTAACTTATCAAAAATATATTGGATTTACTTCTGTTTTTATATATGCCAACTGACGTTAGACTATATTATACAAATTCCATGTCATCGTCATTTTATTCTTTCTTCTTACATATTTTATTTCAAAAGAACAATAAAATTTTGGAATTAATCAATTCATTGAATTAAGTATATAACACAATGATAAAGACTATACATACATAATACTTGTGAGTTGTAACTTGCATGCACGACTTATATATTGTTTTTATTCAATTTCTAATTAGGATTGGACCATTTAAAATTAATTGTATAAGGATATAAAACTATGACGTCTCACTAATTTTTATGTAACTATATCGTTAAATCAAATTGTAATTTAAGAAAAAACATAATATATAAGCCATTACAATTATGTAAATTGCATGCATGGCTCATTACAATTATGTTTTTCTTATACAATTATGTAATGCCAATTGTAACGGCATGCATGGCTCATTACAATTGCAAGTTACAATTATGTTTTTCTTATACAATTATGTAATGCCAATTGTAATGGCATGCATGGCTCATTACAATTATGTTTTTCTTATAACAATTATATAATCTCAATTGTAATGAGCCATGCATGCAAGTTACATAATTGTAATGGCTTATATATTATGTTTTTCTTAAATTATTATTTGATTTAACGATATAGTTACATAAAAATTAGTGAGACGTCATAGTTTTATATCCTTATATAATTAATTTTAAGTGGTCCAATTCTAATTAGAAATTGAATAAAAATAATATATAAGTCATGCACGCAAGTTACAACTCACAAGTATTATGTATGTATAGTCTTTATCATTTCACTATATACTTAATTCAATGAATTGATTAATTCTAAAATTTTATTGTTCTTTTTTATTTAATGAAATAAAATATCTAAGAAGAAAGAATAAAATGACAATGACATGAAATTTGTATAATATAGTCTAAGGCTAGTTGGCATATATAAAAACAAAAGTAAATCCAATATATTTTTGATAAGTTAGATAACATGAGAGTATATATTTGTGTGGGAGTATAAAATAAATTAATGTATAGATCAAACTAATTTTTAATGGATCAAAAAGTTGGGTGGATTCTTTTTAATGGATCAAAAAAATTTAAAATAAATTATTTTTTTTTTAAATAAAAAAATTTGAAAATAATTTTAAAATGACGTGGACCTCTAATATGTTGCCACGTGGCAAAACTGTTTTCTAAAAACCACCTGTTAAAAGTAATGGCATGGATGAGCCAGTTTTGTAACGGCGATGGCATGAATGAGCCCAACTTTTAACGGATAGCATAAATAAGTCATTTCTGATAGTTCAGTGACATATTTGAGCCTCTCCCTATAAGCTATAACCACCATCCTTATGCCTCTATTTTTAGTTATTAAATTCAATAATATTAATTGCATTCATAATGGAAAAGTTGTAATTCTATGTTAAAACCTAAAAGATTCAGACTTTAATATGCTAGTTTAAGCAAAGGACTAAACTTTCTATTTCAAATAGATAAAAAAAAAAAATTAATTGAAAAAATATTGGAAACTGTCAAGTGGTGTTTTATTAAAAACTATTGCAAGAGTTAGAGTTGGGTATAAGATAATAAAGTTGCTTTTTTATTTTTTATTATTATTATTAAATAATATTATCTTTATAAGCAATAATGCCTATTAAAAAAGTGCTACTTTACAGAATGATTTCTTTTTATCCTTTCTGATAGCATCTTTAACAATGCAATACTTTATTTTGTTAAATGAGAAATTCTTACGAAACTCTATACATTCTTTTTTGGAATACATATTTCCTTATCTATATAAGAAAGTTTCTGCTCGGCTAATTGAAGAGCGAAGAGAAGCAATACTGTGAGTTAACAAATTTCATTTTGAAGAGAGTTTACTAGTTGAAGAGAGGTGTTTACTGTGTAGAGCTTAGAACTCAATTCGTGTTGAGAGTTTTGAGTTATATTGTGTAGGCTGTTGTATCTTGAAGGGGACAAGTCAAGGTGTATTACTGCTGGATCGGAGAAACAATTACCGCAGTGGGCTTGAATCTCTTTAAAGAGAGCGAGATATCCGCGCTCCAGCCAAAGAAGAAGAAATATTTTTTTTTTATTCTCTATTTTCAGTTGTAATTCAATTGTAATATTTATTGCAATTTTATTGTAATATTATCACCAACAATTTTAAGAAGATTCAATATGGCAACAACTGAAAATTCCGCGGATGTCAAGCTCGGAGATCTCAACATGCCATTTCGGTTCAATGTCTTGTAGAGTAAGTATGACACTGAGGAGGCGGGAGAGGAAAAATATACGGCTAGATGCCAAGATTCACTAATGCAAAAAGAAGAGAACAACATCACACCGAAGATAAATTTATCTTCATATAATGCTACCCTTGAAAATGACAAAAATATTAATTTGAAGCCTGAGAAAGAAAAAAATATTCAAGAAAAATAATGGTAAGCATACCAATAATAATTATGGTGAAAATATCCAAGCAAAAAATCAACATGTACAAGAAAAAGGACCGTACTTTGTCTATGGCAAAAGTGAACATATTGCGATCTTGCATGTTTCGGAAACGTGGGCTTACACCTCAGGCAAATATTACCAAAAAATCATTTATGAAGATGATAACAAACATAAACATGGTGGCGAATGTTGATGGATGGTGGACTGACTCTGGTGCAAACCGTCATGTCTGTTATGACAAAGACTGGTTTAAAAAATATAAAAATTTTGAGGAGCCTAAAACCATCATGCTTGGAGATTCACACACAAGTCAATACTTGTAGTGGGGGATGTCGAATTGAGATTTACTTCTGGAAGAGTATTAATCTTAAAAGGTTTTCTTTATACTCTTTCCATGAGAAAAAACTTGGTGTCTAGTTTTCTTCTAAATAAAGCGTGTTTCAAACAGATTACTGAATCCGACCAGTATATAATTGTGAAAAATAATATTTTTGTGGGAAAAGGGTACGCATGTGATGGTATGTTCAGTTGAATGTTGAAATGCATAAAACATTTACTTCTGTTTATATGCTTTCTTCTAAAAATTTTTGGCATGCTCGTTTGTATCATATAAATGAATGATATGTGGGAATCATGAGTAGTTTAGGATTAATTCCAATGATCAAAAAGAATTTTGAAAAATGTGAAGCTTGTAGTAAAGCTAAAATCACAAAAAGGCCTCACCTCCGTGTTGAAAGAAAAATTGATTTATTAGAATTAGTTATAGTGATATTTGTGAACTTGGTGGAATTTAACTCGTACAGGAAATAGTTATTTTATCACTTTCATTGCTGATTTTTCTAAAAAATAAAAGAGATACATTTGAGAATTTTAAAATATTCCTCCATGAAGTTGAAAATAGTTTAACAGAAAAATAAAAAGAATTAGAAGTGATAGAGGTCGTGAATATGAGTCACATGAATTTAATTCTTTTGTAAGATCATTGGGTATAATTCATGAAACTACTCCTCCATATTCTCCTGCATCTAACGGTGTAGCGGAAAGGAAGAATAGAACTTTGATTGAGTTAACTAATGTCATGTTAATTGAGTCATGTGCATCTTTAAATTTTTGGGGTGGAACTCTTTTAACTGCTTGTTATGTGTTGAATCGTGTGCCTCATAAAAAGACGAAATTAACGTCTTTTGAATTGTGGAAAGGACATAAGCCAAATTCGGGATATCTAAGAGTTTGGAGTTGCTTAACCTATGTGAGGTTAATGGATCCTAAAATCTCTCAGTTGTGTAAAAAAGTTACTACTTGTGCTTTTCTTGGTTATGCTTCAAATAGTACAGCCTATAGGTTCTTTAATCTTAAAGATAACGTGATAATAGAACCAGGTGATGTTATTTTTCAATATGAAAATAAATTCCCTTTTAATTCTAAAAATAGTGGGGGTCAAAGGACTAAAGAAAATATTTTGATACTACTTAGTTCTTCTACTTCTACTTTAAATAATAATAAAAATAATGACTTTGAGTTAAGAAGAAGTAAACGAGTTAGAGTAGAAAAAGATTTTGGTCATGATTTTAACGTTGGAGATGACCCACTCACTTTAAAAGAAGCTTAGTCTTTACATGATGCTATTTTATGGAAAGAGGCTGTAAGTGATGAAATGGAATCGCTAATTTCTAATAAAACTTGAAAGTTAGTTGATTTACCACCGAGTTGTAAAATAATTGGATGTAAATGGGTCTTACGTAAAAAATTAAAACCGAATAGATCTGTTGATAAATATAAAGCTAGGATTATGGCTAAAGGTTTTAAACAACTAGAAGGCCTAGAATTTTTTGATACTTTTTCACTGATAACGAGAATTACATCCATTAGACTTTTAATTGTTATTGCGGTAATTTTTAATTTACAAATTCATCAAATGAATGTACAAACTGTTTTTTTAAAAGGAGATCTAAATAAAGTGATTTACATGGAACAACTCGAGTGTTTTGTTGAGGCTGTCCAAGAAAGCAAAGTGTGTAAACTTAATAAATCCCAATATGGCTTGAAACAGGCACCAAAGTAATGGCATGAAAAGTTTGATTCCTGCATGATTGAAAATGAGTTTAAAACAAATGAGTGTGATAAGTACATATATCATAAGTCTTGAAATAATTCGCATGTTATTATTTGCCTATATGTTGATGATTTATTGATCTTTGGCTCTAACATGAATATTATTGATGAGACTAAAAATATTCAAAGAAGCCATTTTGAGATGAAAGATCTTGGAGAGGCAAATTTTATTCTAGGAATAAAAATTATTAGAACATGTGATGGATTTTTTCTTGACCAGTCACAGTATGTTGAGAAATATTGAAAAAATATAATTTTCCTGATTGCAAGCATGTTGTAACTCCATTTGATTCATGCGTTCACCTGCTTCCTGTTGAGAGTGAAACGGATGCTATAAATCAAAAGGAATATGTTAGCATAATTGAAAGTTTGAGATATGTGACTGATTGCACTAGGCCTGATATTGCATATGTAGATGGAGTACTAGGTTTACTAGCAAGCCAGGTAATGAATATTGGCATGCTATAAACAGAGTTATGAGACATTTAATTGGAACGAAAAATTATGATTTATTTTATACAAAATATCCTGCTGTACTTAAAGGCTTTTGTAATGCGGATTGTATTACTTTATCAGGTGATTCCTTATCCACTACTAATTATATATTTACTTTGGGTGGTGGTGCTATTTTTTGGAAGTCTAAAAGGCAAACAATAATTGTTAATTCTACTATAGAGGCTGAACTAATTGCTTTTGCTTCAGCTAGTGAGGAAGCGAATTGGTTGAGAGATTTGTTATTTCAAATACCTTATTTTAAAAAATCAATTCCTCCTATATTAATTAATTGTGATAGCACCGCTGCAATTGGTAGAGTTCAAAATCGTTATTACAACAGTAAATACAGACCTATACGAAGAATGCACAATAATGTGAGATTATATTTGACAAATGGTACCATTAATGTTGATTATATCAAATCTTGTGATAATCTTTCTGATCCGTTGACTAAGGCCTTAACAAGAGAAAAGGTATGGAGTAAATCGAGGAGGATGGGATTGAAGCCTATTAAATCTCAAGTCATACGTGAGAAAACCCAACCTGGGGAGTAGAGATCCTATAACCAGGTTCAATTTTGGGGATAGACACCATTTGAGACTCCAATTTTTCCTTTCTTCTCACACCAGCACACACCACAATTAGAAGACACACCTTACACGAATACACACTCCTCACACATGCTATTGACCCTCACTGTTACACACACACAGTGGAGAGCGGGAGAGATTTGAAAGATATTGAGAGAGAGTGATAGAGATGAGAGAGCTGATCGGAGATTGAGG
>NW_025845849.1:0-1014 GCF_002878395.1 Capsicum annuum | reverse complement strand
ATATATATATATATATATACAACAATATGTATATATATATATAGTAACATACTAATTTATAAAACATGTACACTTGTATACGTTAAAGATATACGTCTATAGAAGATATATACACATATATACGCACCATTCAATATATATGTACTACTTTAAATAAAGTATATACTACAATATATATATATATATATACACACACACTTACATACTAATTTATAAAACATATACACTTGTATACGTTAAATATATACTACTTTAGAAGATATATACACATATATACGCACCATTCAATATATATGTACTGCTTTAAATAAAATATACACTACAATATACATATATATATACAACAATATGTATATATATATATAGTTACATACTAATTTATAGAACATATACACTTGTATACCTTAAAGATATACGTCTATAGAAGATATATACACTTATATACGCACCATGCAATATATATGTAATACTTTAAATAAAGTATATACTACAATATATATATATATATATATACACACACACACACACACTTATATACTAATTTATAAAACATATACACTTGTATACGTTAAAGATATTAGTCTATAGAAGATATATATACATATATACGCACCATTCAATATATATGTACTACTTTAAATAAAGAATATACAACAATATATATAAATATATATATATATATAAATATATATATATATATATGTATATATATGTATATATATATATATGATATTTTATTAATAATATATTAAAAGTAAGTTTTTAATTTAAATTAGAAATTCATTTTAAAACAATTTAAATCAATATATAAGTACTACTTTAAATAAAATATATACTACAATATATATGTATATACTATGTATGTATATATATATATATAATTATATACTAATTTATGAAACATATACACTTGTATACGTTAAATATATACGTCTATAGAAGATATATATACACATATATATGCACCATTCAATATATATGTACTACTTTAAATAAAATATATACTACAATATA
>NW_025845848.1:0-1076 GCF_002878395.1 Capsicum annuum | reverse complement strand
CCTGGTAAGAGGTCTAGTTGTATGACCAATCATACTAGGCAGAGATTTCTTGGTCTCTTTCTTGTCTTTAGCATCATCTGTTTCCTGCAATTATTTAAGAACTTCATCCTCTCGAGAACAAGACTCAAGTTTAGAGAAAACACTTTGCACCAGTTCATTAGCCATCAAACTCCCACCTTTCTTCATATCCCCACCATTAGTCTCTGTATCCCTTAGTATGCTCAGCTCTTGGTTCTAAGAAGAGAAAGTTGGCAAGCTCTTATTAACTCCATTAGCTACACCTGGAGTATCAAGACTAGTAGTTTTAGACTCTTCAAGTTGTTGAGGCAAATTCCTGATAGCACCATTAGTACAGATTGGCTATCAGGACTAATGGTGTTAGTCTCAACAAGGTCTTATTGGAGAGATGTGAACGAATTAGAAGTAGTTGGAGCTACAGTATCCTGCTGAACCCTTTGCTGTTTGCTTGGAGACATAGGTTTGAAGACCATCTTCTGGCTTGGTCTAAACTAAACATACTTTTGTATTGAAGACTGAGTTTTCTTTCTACCTCTGCTTTTTTTAGTCAGCCACTTATTGATGAGAGCCTTGCCTTTATCTATATTATGCTGCTCCAGGGGTTAATTTTCTGGTAATGATAACTTTACTTGATTCACCTAAGGGTTTTCTTCCTGCCTACATTCATCCTGAGTAATTTCATTTGGTTCTTTCTTTTTTTTTAACAGTCTCATCTTTTTTCTTAACATCACATGTTCTTGCAACTTATCTTTGATGTTTGTAGTAGGTGTAGTATTTAGGTTCACCTTTATATTAAATTACTTACCATCTGCCTTCACGATTCTCATCATCATTATACCTTATCCATTTATAATGAGTTCTTGTTTTAGTTAAATCAATTTGCAATTTGACTTTAGCCATACTACCCATAGTTTTTTTATAAGTTTCCAAATCAAGGTACAACACCTTCCCTACAGGGGATAATAGGGGTGTCACCACTTCTAGGCAATAATAATGCCAGGGAAACTCTGGTAAGATAACCTATACAGGTACCAATGGGGTCTCCTCTCCAGGGTTAA
>NW_025845847.1:0-1132 GCF_002878395.1 Capsicum annuum | reverse complement strand
AATAATTAAGTAGATCTTAAACCAAAATGAATTGCATCTACATCCTTCTAGTTTGATAATATTGTAAGAAAGGACCAATTTGTTTGTAAATCAATCCTATCTTCCTTTTATTTCGCTCCTGCTTGATTATAGATTTTGAAATTTAAATTTTAAAAATTTATACTTGTGTTTGAATTTGAAAATATTTGAAAATTAGATTTTGAAAATCTGATTAATTTTTATGGTCAAATATATATTGTTCATAAATTTTGGAATTGAAAATTTAAATTTTTAAATCTGAAGTTGTATTGAACTTAAAAATATTTGAAAATCAGATTTTCATAATCTGAACATTATGGTCACATATATATTAATTTGATGATATATTTTAAAAATTCTTTTCTAAATCTCTAGTCAAATGATAGCTTAGTTTTGCATTATAATATAAAAATCCCTTTGCTCACTTATTTTTTTAAAAAAATTATTTATTTCTAAATACCTTTGCTCACTTATTTTTTTTTCAAAAAAAAAAAAGAATTATTCATTTCTAGAAAAGTATTAGATCAAGGAAGGCAATCTTAATTCATCTTTTTATATTTTGCTTCTCCTTCTATTCTTAGTTCAACCTTAATGCAATTTATATTTTAATTGAATATCTTTGATTATGTAGTTATCTCTCTAATTTATTTTTGTTACCCAAAAATAAGTGAAGGAAAATGCCAATAATGTAAATTGAAGCTATAAAATCTCCTCTTGTTTCAATTTTTATGTTATGTTATCCCTTTTTTCTTACTAGTATGTTCTAAAATTTAAATTAGGATTATTAGTGTTATAAACTAATTTTAACATTTATTTATAGTTAAAGGAATTTTCACAACATATCTAAACTTCAGAATTTTAACAAGATTTTTCAGTCTTAAATTTCATGTAAAATCTAATATCATTACAAATCAAAACTCCTTAATAGTCACTATTCATAACATTTCGTTGTAACAACAAAAAAATATTAGAATGAGCAATGATGGCATAAAAGAGTTATGATTGTATATTGAAAATGACAGGGAGATGTTTATACAATTTATTAAAACCAACGGAAGAAATGTGTGATATTACAAAAATAGAAGGGAAAATGTGCAATTTATGGAAAAACTTT
>NW_025845846.1:0-1441 GCF_002878395.1 Capsicum annuum | reverse complement strand
TTTCTTAAGTGGGGGAATCTTATATAAGAGAACCCCAGATCTGGGACTTTTGAGGTGTGTAGATACAAGAGAAGCCTCGGCAATCATGGTTGAAATACACTCTGGAGTATGCGGGTCGCATATGAATGGTCATGTCTTGTCAAAGAAGATTCTTCGAGCAGGTTATTACTGGCTTACTATAGAGAGGGATTCTATTCAATTTGTTTGAAAGTGTCATCGATGTCAGGTTCACGGTGATCTGATATGTTCTTCTCCTATTGAGTTACATGAATGGCCGCTCCATGGCCGTTCGTGGCTTGGGGAATGGATGTGATTGGACCGATTGAGCCGAAGGCATCAAATGGACATAGATTCATTTTGGTAGCCTTTGACTACTTCACAAAGTAGGTAGAAGCAGTAACTTTCAAGTCAGTGACAAAGAAAGCTGTGGTAGATTTTGCTCATTCCAATATCATTTTTAGATTTGGAATTCCTAAGATGATCATTACAGACAATGCTGCCAATCTCAATAGTCATTTGACACAAGAAGTGTGTTAACAATTTAAGATCGCACATCGAATTCTACTCCATATCGCCCAAAGGCCAATGGTGTTGTAGAAGCCTCCAATAAGAATATAAAAAAGACACTGCAAAAAATGGTATAAGGGTCTAGACAGTGGCATGAAAAGTTGTCGTTTGCATTGCTAGGTTATCACACCACTGTTCGCACTTCAACAGGGGCAACTCCATATTTATTGGTGTATGGGGCAGAATCAGTCATCCCTGCAGAAGTTAAAATTCCCTCTCTTTAAGTCATTGTAGAAGCAGAGATTGATGATGATGAATAGGTAAAAACCCGACTGGAGCATTTGAGTTTGATTGAGAAAAAAAGGCTAACATCTGTGTGTCATGGCTAATTGTATCAGAGGAGGATGGCTCGAGCGTATAACAAAAAGGTCCGTCCTAGGAATTTTGAAGTTGGCCAGTTGGTATTGAAACGTATCCTTCCTAACCAGGTTGAAGCAAAAGGCAAGTTCTCCCCTAACTGGCAAGGTCCCTTCGTTGTGAAGAAAGTGTTGCCCAATGAAGCCTTATATTTGACAGATATTGAAGGCAAAATGGCAGAAATGGCTATCAATGCTGATGCAGTCAAAAGATATTATGTATGATATTTTATCCTTTGTTGAAAACCCTTACGGGCACCGTAAGGCGATGACGAGTTCAACAGAAAAGTTAAAAGTGAAAAGAAAGAGATTTGTTGGTGAAAGTCTTTTAAGATGTCGTCAATTGAATGTGATGTATGAGTCCGATGGATTGGAAGAAGCGGCTCAGCGGCAAAGACACAAACTCAACAATAAATGGGGAGTTTGGATAGGAAGATCAGGCAGCTTAATCCAAAATGCATGTCATACTCATTGGAGTTGGTTGTCATATTCAGATAAGTTTTCTTTTTGAATATGGG
>NW_025845845.1:655-1566 GCF_002878395.1 Capsicum annuum | reverse complement strand
AAAAATGAGACTTTAATTTTTGTTCAGAACCCTCCGGAAAAATGGGATTTTACTTTCTGTTCAGGACCTTCCTAAAAAAAAAGGACTTTTCTTTTTGTTGAGGACCCTCCTGAATAATGGAATTTTACTTTCTATTCAGAATCCTCTTGAAAAATGATTTTACTTTCTATTCAGTATCCTTCTGAAAAATGAGATTTTACTTTTTGTTTAGGACCCTCCTGAAAAATTGGATTGTACTTTCTGTTCAGGACCCTCCTAAAAAATGGGATTTTACTTTTTGCTTGGGACCCTCCTAAAAATGGGACTATAGTTTCTGTTTAGGACACTCCTGAAAAATGAGAGGTTACTTTATGTTCAAGACCCTTTTGAAGAATAGTATTTTACTTTTTGTTCAGAACCCACCTAAAAAATGGGATTTTACATTTTGTTCAGGACACTCCTAAAAATGGGACTATAGTTTCTGTTCAGGACACTCCTGAAAAATAGGAATTTACTTTCTGTTCAGGACCCTCCTGAAAAATACGACTTTAGTTTTTGTTCAGAACCCTCCATACAAATTAGAATTTACTTTCTGTTAAAGACGCTCCTTGAAAGTACGAATTCGCTGACAATTCAGGACCCTCTTGAAAAATAGGACTTTACTTTCTGTTCAGGACCCTCCTGAAAAATGGGACTTTACGTTCTGTTCAGGACCCTCCTAAAAAATGGAATTTTACTTTCTGTTCAGGACCCTCATGAAAAATGGGGTTTTACTTTCTGTTCAGGACCCTCCTGAAAAATGGGAATTCACTTTCTATTCAGGTGCCTCCTGAAAAATAGGACTTTACTTTCTGTTCAGGACCCTCTTAAAAAATGCGATTTTACTTTTTTTTAGAACCCTCATGAAAAAGGGATTTTACTTTCAGTTCAGG
>NW_025845845.1:0-555 GCF_002878395.1 Capsicum annuum | reverse complement strand
TAGAATTTACTTTCTGTTAAAGACGCTCCTTGAAAGTAGGAATTCACGGACAATTCAGGACCCTCTTGAAAAATAGGACTTTACTTTCTGTTCAGGACCCTCCTGAAAAATGGGACTTTACGTTCTGTTCAGGACCCTCCTAAAAAATGGAATTTTACTTTCTGTTCAGGACCCTCATGAAAAATGGGGTTTTACTTTCTGTTCAGGACCCTCCTGAAAAATGGGAATTCACTTTCTATTCAGGTGCCTCCTGAAAAATAGGACTTTACTTTCTGTTCAGGACCCTCTTAAAAAATGCGATTTTACTTTTTTTTAGAACCCTCATGAAAAAGGGATTTTACTTTCAGTTCAGGACCCTCTAGAAAAATGGGACTTTACTTTCTGTTCTGGACCCTCCTGAAAAATGAGATTTTACTTTCTGTTCAACACCCTTCTAACAAATAAGATTTTACTTTCTGTTCAGGACCCTCGTTAAAAATAGGAATTTTACTTTCTGTTTAGAAACCTCCAGAAAAATGGGACTTTACGTTCTATTCTGGACCCTCCTAAAAAATG
>NW_025845844.1:649-1215 GCF_002878395.1 Capsicum annuum | reverse complement strand
TGAGCCGAAGGCATCAAATGGGCATAGATTCATTTTGGTAGCCATTGACTACTTCACAAAGTGGGTAGAAGCAGTAACTTTCAAGTCAGTGATAAAGAAGGCTGTGGTAGACTTTGTTCATGCCAATATCATTTGTAGATTTGGAATTTCTAAGATGATCATTACAGACAATGCTGCCAATCTCAATACTCATTTGTCTACTCCATATCGCCCAAAGGCCAATGGTGTTGTAGAAGCCGCTAATAAGAATATAAAAAAGATACTGCAAAAAAGGTACAAGAGTCTAGACAGTGGTATGAAAAGTTATCGTTTGCATTGCTAGGTTATCGCACCACTGTTCGCACTTCAACAGGGGCAACTCCATATTTATTAGTGTATGGGACAGAAGCAGTCATCCCTGTAGAAGTTGAAATTCCCTCTCTTCGAGTCATTGTAGAAGCAGAGATTGATGATAACGAATGGGTAAAAACCCGACTGGAACATTTGAGTTTGATTGAGGAAAAAAGGCTAACGTCTGTGTGTCATGGACAGTTGTATCAGAGGAGGATGGCTCGAGCGTATAACAA